>NC_041396.2:244431644-244731644 GCF_900747795.2 Erpetoichthys calabaricus
ACTTTGAAAACTTTATTCTGTGTTACAGTATTTTGGAAGAATTCAGCAGGTAAGATAGGGAGGCTTTGTTGGGCTAAGTGATCTGTTCTCACCAAAATGTTTTGAATATCATAATGTTCTAATGTTTAGGCTTGTTAATTCATGTAAGTCACTTCTAGGCTAGTAAACATCTAAAAAGATATGCTTAATATTCTCTTTCTGGTTTAAGTTACTATGAAATGAAGCTTTTGGTATACTGCTTTTGACCTTTCTGGATAACACATACACCAAAGGGTATTCAATTTTTTGCATCTTATATTGACCTGTGCTTTCTTCCACAAGGTCTTGTGTTGTATGATAGCTATGGCAAATTTTTGTATTATTCTTTGGGGTCCATAAAATTCTAATCCATTCCAACCCAGGCCTTCTTGGAGTGCCTGAAGGGGATCCTGGAAGGGGTCCCAGCTGACAACTCCATAATTCTGCTGGGTGACTTCAGCACCCACATGGGTAAAACACCAGGGGCCTCAACTCTAAAGCTTGCATGTGTACAAAATAAGACTCAAAGTATGCATGCACAACTTTCTACTTAAACATCAGAATTTATAAAAGAAAACTTGACGGAGGAACATGCGTGTATTTACCGCCACTTTGAACCATACGTATGCAACACTTCAAACAAACAGGGAAATCATCACACACTTAATCAAGTTCAAAAGTGCAGCCTAACCAGCTACATGATGACTCATTTGTGTAATAATTCATATCACTGAGCTGCTATTATAATGTGCATTGACATGAGCAATATATTAAACCTCAAAGGTGTTGAATAGTAAAGGGCAAATGCGTATATGTGCACTGAAGTACTTTAATTAGAGTTTTCTCAGTTTTTATTGGCTATCTGATGTCACCTCTCAGGATTAGAAACCAATGCCATCACTTGCTGCCAATAATTACGTTAAGTAATACATGTTGTGTTGCACTAATTGTGTACAGGAAGCTATAAATCTCTTTTGTTGCCTCTGCATAGAAAGTCAATTCTTGATCTGCACAATCTACATTGCCCATCGTGCTATTGTAGTTGACCACAGCACAAGGCTTCGTAACCTGCTTGTTGTCTTTTGCTTGTACAGTGACTGTAGCTGCATTATGTACAGTGCTAAGAAGACAAACATCTTTCTTGTCTTTCCATTTCAGCAGAGGCACTTTACCTTTTTAGCCAAGTTACCAGCACACCTCACTGTAATTTAGCTCTGCCAAAGTCTTCAGGTATGCCACGATGGTTGGGACGTACTGTTCCATATGTGTCAGTCTTTCTTTGCAGCACGATGTCAAATATCTCTGGTGAAATATAAAAATTGTCCATGGTTATATGGTAATCTTGATCCTGCAGAGCATCTATCAAAGTCAGTACCTGCGACATAGCAATGTCGTACTGATTTGTATTTCTGATCAAACATTGCCCCTATCCCTGTGTACAGAACCAAATTCCAAATGTATCCCGTTTTAGTTTCACAAAGCTCGTAAAACTTTATGCCAAATCGTGCTCTTTTGACATGATGTACTGTATCCATGACAGTCTATATTCCGAAATTTTGTTACAATGGCCTGGTATATCTTCCAAATTTTCTTCAGTTTGGGTGCTGGATGGGAATTCTCTTCAAAGTCTTCATTGTTGGCAAAGTGCAGATATTTCATAATCAGTGAAAACCTACACTCAGACATAATTTCTCTGTGTTGCCAAAATTTTCTTTTTGGACCAGTACCATCACTGCTCAGGTTTTACTACAAGTCCTTGCAATATCAATTAGCCTAAAAAGGCCCAGATATCATCAGCAGTTACCATTTCCCATCTTTTTGAACGAGATAACTGCTTAGGCGTATGGTTATTTGCCTGACACGGTTCAGCATATCAATTTGTCTCAACAACAATTCTGTTGATCACATCATCATCCAGTAATAACTTCATGTAAGTGAGTGGATCTTGGCTGTCAACATCCAATTTTATTCCTGGCTGCCGCACAAAATCAAAATGAGGTGGAGCTGGTTTATTTGAAACATGGTCTACAGACTCCCAGACGCGAGAGTCACTTTTGGATTCATCAGAATCACTTTTGGGCTCACTGTCCATTTCAGTTTTTCCACCTCAGGACATATTCACTTCCTCATCACTGCTGATGAGGAGCTCCTCAACATCACCGCTTGTATCACTAGCAAGAGTGTGAAACACCTGGTCTGGTGAGAAACGTTTCATACGAAACTCCATTATTATGGAGGGGGTTGCTGATCACGCTTACAGGTGAGAGGAGAAGATGCACCAACACCTTTGCCCATGTGACGCTCGGACATAATGCTTATGCAAGACCCGCCTATAACGTTGCCCGAGTAATGCTTGGGACTTACGCTGACCGCACTTTTACAACCTGAGTGATTCTTGGTTACAATACTTCTGTACAGTTGCTCGAGTTACACTTGGGACTAATGCTTTTAGCATGGTTTTCACAGCCCGAGTAACGCTTGGTTCTAATGCTAAAGAGGCTACAGGGATGAATCATGGGTGCTCTGGAAGCAACAATAGGTGATCATTTTACCTGGACACTGCCTTTAAATTTAAATATAGCAGTTCAGATTTTTATTTTCCACAATGTTGTGCCTCTTACTTTCACCCTCCAGCTCTAATTATAATCCTGGAATCAACCATATGGGGCTTTCTCACCACAAGTTCGGCTCAATGTTCACTTGATAGCTACATTCAAGTTGGCAAGGAGAAGCACTTTTCTCCTACTTGGGGAACAGGTTTTGTGGCACCTTACTGACCAAGTTGCATGTTTCTCTGTTTCTCAAAGGGCCAGTTCTGCAGGCAAATTAAAAATATGCTATATGTAATCTCAGACTATTATGCCATTAACTGTCATGGTGAAAAGAACTTTTATCCGTCCTCTCAGAAAAGGAGAACATTGGGAGCAAAAAAGGCAATCAGACAGTACATGCACAGATAATATTCCATCATTAGTAAAAAAACTGATAAATAAAACCAGCTACAGGTATTATTTTAAGGAAAGCATCTGACCTATTACAAGAAATCCAAGAAGAACCAAATAAATTTTAATCTTCAACATAATCCCAGTCGATAGTACACTAGTTAAACAGTCATAAAGCTCTTCTACGCCACTCTAATACAATGTGTTTCCTTGCATGTGCAACCCCTCATCTGTAGCTGACATCACACCTTTATCATTGACATAGCAGTTCCTGTGGAGGCAGTGAAGTACTTCATATTGGGGAGCAGGTGATACTTACACAAGGCTAAGACTTGGATGGTTGTGGATTTTAACCACTACCTGTTTATCTATTAGTTAGCTATCAGGCTGCAACATTTTTTGCTGACTCTGATCACAGACAGATCAAACCAGGATTGACAGCATGTATCACTTATCATTAACTTACTCAAAGCCTGGAAACAGTATACAGAGATAAAGCAGGGGACTGGGTGCAACATTTTAGTCACTCTGTGATACGCTGAGTCCACAGACAATTGAAAAGTAGCGGTTATTATGGCTATTTAAATCTTATTACTGTTTTTAGTACTCCAGCAAGTGAGAATGCTTTGGTAGTGCAAAGCCACACCTGTGTTTAGTGCCCCCCTTCCAAGTCACCCACTTTACTCAAAGTCCTGTGAGTCAGAGGGCTTCTCTGGGATACTCTGGACGCGTTTGAACTTACACTATGCCAAGGCATGATTTCAAACCTGCTATATTATCCACAGGTGCACTTTTTAACTGAAACAGCCAAAGACCATGCCCAAAGCCACTGCAGGAAAGAAAGAGCAGAGTGCTGTAATCAAGTGGTTGCCTGCAGAAAGAGAACATGCGCAGAGAAAGAAAGTAGGTGAAAGCTCACCGCGCAAATTACCTGAAGTAGTGAACTAGCGGCTGACACGACGTGGCTGCAAACACATACGAGCATGCAAGGAAAGGAAGGTTTAAATTAGTGACACCACACCTCATCAAAGAAAGACGTGGGGTGTGTGACTCAGCATTGTTTGCTATTAGGGGTATCCAGAAGACGTAAACATTGAATGGATAGGCAAACGTGCTACCTGTATAAAACTGATGTCCAGACCACCAGGGTTCATCTTTTGACTGGCCTTTAAGCTTACAAACACTTCTTTACTGCTGAGAACATAGAGCAGAGAGTAGAGCTTTAAAGGTTGTAAATATAAGTGAGGAAAGCTTACTTCTGATTTATATGTATTTTGGGGTGGAAGTAACATGTTCTTGTAGGTGCTGATTTTTATTTCACTTTATGTATTTGGTTAATTTTCTGTCCATTCTTCATGAAGTGTCGGAAGAAGAGGAAGGAGGAAGAAAAGGCTTTTTGTTTATTTCTGTTGGATTTTTCTCATCACTTTTTCCTTTGGAGTTACCAGTTATTGTAAATAGCACCTGTTTATATTTTTCTTGTTTTTGTTAATGTTCTTGCATTGAATTGTATATATTTACAAGACATTATTGTAAATAGTTACTGGCACCTCATGAATAAACTAGAATTCTGTTTTTTTGGCACGGTCATCATTGTCTGTGTCTCTCTTCTTCCCTCCCCTTTTCATTTGGGTACTACTCGAGGTGCCTTGAGTATGAAACTGTGCAACAGTGCCATTGCAAGGTGCACTACACACTCATCATCAATTTTAAGTACAAATGACCTTAATTCATAAAACTGGCCTAAAGCAGAAGCAAACAGATTAGATATTAGCATGGCATTTATTCTAAATACAACCTGAATGGCTTGTTGAAGGCTAGACATCCAGTGCATCTAGCGGTCAGGAGGCAGGCTGTATTGTTTTATGCAGTGATATCTTTTATGTCTTTCTGGCAGGGCCTTTGGCTGCAATGCCTAGTCCACTAATGTGCCCTGGAATTTATGTTTTTCTCACATTTCCCTACGTCATTTTTGGGTCAATGGGGCATCTAAAAGTAGGGCTTTTGGCCCTTTGTCTGATCCCATCAAGCTCCTGCCTTTCTTCTCATTTCTTTCATATACCATGACAACAGTTTCACAAGCCTTGCCTCATGCTTTTACATCTTTGGCCAAACCCCCATCAGAACAGTTCCACAAATGCCCACTAGAGGGGCAATCATGTAAAAAAATAAGCTAGATATAAGGACTAAGATGGGATCTTTATAAAATACAAAGATTTATTCTTCAAAAATGCTCTTCAATAACACTGAAGTTCGTGGAGCGCAAAGAAAAAGGGATTTGCCCAGAACAATAAGGCAATCCAATGCCAAAAATGTCCCAATACAGTAATCCAGAGATTGATCAAAAATGTTAAACAAATTCAGAGGTATCACAAAGCTGGAGCACAGCAAAAAATACAAGTAAACTCACCAAATCCCCAACACATTCAAATGAACTTTGGGAACCCAATGGCGATAATAGTCAGGTGGTCCCACCTCTTTGGGAAGCTCATCTCTTGATGTTAACATATGAATGGACTTTGTTCTGGTACCTGTGAATGAATCTATGAAGGCATAGATTCCCTAGCATTAGAAATTCAGTGAAAGAACAACATTTGATTTTGTTGTGTTTGATATCCACATGAGAAACAAAATTTTAATTTGCATAGCAAATCTTTGAACGTTTACAAAGTAACTCCTGTACAATAGGCCTCAAAACTTTTGATTACCCCTTGTAATGCTAGTGGAAATAAAACATGATTAGTGATGACAAAAATTGAGTCTGAATCACTCCTGTTCAAATTTCAATAATCATTATTTTTTACTTGATTAAAAAGTGTTAAAGTATTAAAGCAGGCACTGTGTTTTGTTAGACTCAAACACCTGAATGCAGGGATGCATTCCTTATGACACTAGATGTTTGCTAAATGAAGAGAGTAGAGCAGTAACTCCAAATTAATAATGTCCCAACTGATAACATTTATCTAACATAAATACATTTTTGACAGATATTTTATTATTGTTATTTTTAGTGATTGTGAAATCAGCTTTGAGACAAGATGAGTCACTTCAGCTTCCTCTGTGAGAAACAGTGTTTATCTCCATTAAATTCAAGCACCCAAAGTGGGTTTATCAACATTTCATAGAGAATTGTGGATAGATTCTTTCTTAGGCAAGGCTCTTTGTTGAAGACAGACTATTAAAAAAACTCTTGGAAAAAAATCTTATAAGCCTTTATTGATTCTAGAATAAGTCAGATTATAGACCATCACTTGCAGGCCTTGCTGCCCTCTGTGTTAGAAAGATCAGTCTATTTATCAATTTTGTGATGCTACTTTTCCTATTACAGGACCATGGGGTATCAGAGAGATACAATATCAAATACCTTTTGGATATGTGCTGTAAGATACACAATCTCTCAAGTGTTCGTTTCAATTTTGTGATTATTTTTCTTTTCTTCTGTGTCTTTTTTGATTCTTAATTGATTCCAACTTCTCCCAAAAGCCATTACATCAATATCCTATAGGTTCTATTGTATTCGTTTCAGCACACACTTACAAGTTCTGGCATACAGACTAATAATCTATAAAAGGATAGAAAATCCTCCTACTGTCATTCTGCTGCATTTGTGTAACTCATATTTCCTATTTTTTTTATTATTCTTGTTATGAGATTTAATGATGGGTGGCATTTGTTCGGTGCTTTATTTATTTGTTTTATTACTCACGGTACTCTGCCAGTGCTTGCTTGCTGCTTTCCATTATTATATAGTACACATGACATACCTGCTGCAAGGCTTGCATGTACACTTTGAGAGCATACATATGCAGGTGCAACTGCTGTGGTGGTTTTAGTGCACTTGTTCTGTTGTGTCATTGCAGCAATCAGTGCTTAAATGGGGCAGATCAAGTAAGTTGTCAGCCTTTTCATCAGTTTTTTTGATCCATTCTAAAATCTGCTAGATATTCTTCAATCAGTTTTCAGGATTATTGTTTGTCATAGTTTCTCCAAAGCTTTTTTTTAACTTCCTCCCTTTATTTTTGTATTGTTTTTTGCATATGTATGGTGTCCATTATAGAACATTCCTCTCTATCTGACAAAATGGCATCCTTTGTCTGTCAAAACTGCAGGCTCCATTCCCCTGCTTGATGTGAGTTTGGATGTTTCTGCATGTGTGTCCATCCATGGTTGTTTCCTGAGCAGAGACTAGTAATAGAGTAAAGGCAAAGTAGACCTACTGTCTCCTGGTAATGGGGGGAGAGTAGAATCTGGGTCAGGATGGTACCCCACCACCCCAAAGGTGATTCCCTATTATGCAAAATGGCAGGTAATATTGTGGCTACCCAATACAAGGAGACTAACTTCAGGATGTGGAACACCCTAATGTCAAGCATGTCAACAATGCCCCCAATGAGGAGCCAAAAACATCATCAGAAGCTGCGTCAAATCCACTGGCCTCACTGCAGCTTCAGTATCACTCCCTGTCTTTGTCCTTAAAATAAGAGCAGTGGAATGATGATTCACTCTTAAGTTTGCAAGGAATGCGTAGTTTACATCAATGGGCAAAAGGCTACTGACTCCATGCTGTCAAGGTCACATTGCATGCTCAATAATGACTTGTTGAATTGGGTGGTGGAACACCAGTGAAAAAGGCAAAGCCAACTCTTAATCCATCTGCCTTGAACAGCACCCATTCATCCACAGTCTCTTTTTCAAAGTTGTGATTTGGGACCAGCAATCTCAGACACAGCTGAGGAAGTTATCTTAGTTACAGAGCCTGGAAGTGGTTACATACTTGGGGCTTAATTAGCTAAAAACTCCTGGTAGGTGAAAATTAATTTTTGAAAAAAAAAAAAAAAAAAATCCCTTGAAGATGAACAATAATATTTAAGATCTTTCTAAGCTAGGACAAATGTTCTGCTAAATGTTAATTTGGTAATAAATACAAAGCCACATACTTCTAAATATTGTTCAGATATAATATGTAGCCATTCAGAACGACATGTATAATTTCACAGGAAATTAGTTTTTTATTGCCTTAGCTTTTCTTAAAACCATAGGACTCCACATTGATATGCAGTTTCTCACAAAAAATATTAATTATTTCTCCTTCTATGATGGTCTGATAGATGATGCAATTGGATTCCTCATAAAACAATTAAATCTTAACCCATTCAACATCCTAAATATGCCATTAATTTTTCCATCCACAGATCTTTCTCTAAACATTGCCCTGGCTAATTACCTTTTCAGTAGTGAGCTGTGGCCTGACTTTGGATAATTTGCTCACTTAGGAGGAAGGTCAATGGGAGGTGTAGAAAGAGAAACTTATTGCTTGCTGTGAAGTCTAGAAAGAAGGAAGCTGAAGCCCTGTGAAGGTATTTTGTGATGTAAACAGCTTGTATTTGAACCCAACACTGTGTTGTGTAGTTGAGTCTTGGGGTTTGGGGACCAGCAACACCACCTACAGGTCACATATGTTATTTATATTACTAGATTGTTCTTTACATTAATAAAACAAATCAAAAAAAGATTCTTTCCCTACAATGCATTTTGTTTTGGTTGTTGTTGGACTCCTAGTCTTTTCTTTGATTTGTTAAAGTTTAGAAGTTTTGCTATATGTGCTGCTTTTCTTTTGTAGTTCAGTCTTTCTGGCACAAGTGCACACTGTTTCCCAGCAGGTATATACAGTAAAATGGCAGTGGCCTTTGAAAAATATTGAGAATGCTAAAAAAAATTAAAACAAGAAAAAAATTAATACCACATCAAAACTAAAAAAGCATCAAAATTTAAATTCTAATGTGTTGCTGATCATGATGTTACTAAAAAGCAATAACAAATGAAAATTAAAAAAATAAACAAAATAAACAAAACTATCACACAGAGATGCATCTAAAAATGCTTGGTATTTATTATTTTTTTGCTCAGTTTCTGTCCCTTCAAGTTATAACCACCACTTGTTTTCAGGCATGTAGAAGTGCTGTTGTAGTGGTTGCCCACAGTGCCCACTTGAAGCTATCAAGCATGTTAATTAATTGCTGCTCTCCAATCCAATGTGATCTGTGGTAATTTCCACTGTATACACAACTTGTATTTGCATAATCTTTCAGTTTCTGCAATAATCAATCTTGAAATTTACATACAGTAGTACTTATAAATACAATGAAAACAAGATGCCTGATATTGATGCTTTTTAGTTAATAAAATGAGTGTGTAACAACATTAATAATAGTACCAATTAGATATCTATGAATGCAATTTATGGCAATTAAAGTGTATGAGTGTTTGACATTAACAGAATTATTTGGAATCAATTTCAAACAGGTTTTTCTGTGAAATGCTTCCATGTATTACATTTGAGGTGGACTTAATCATCTTAGTCATCTACTGTACATCATCTACTTTAACATTTAATCAAGCAAAAACGTATTAAATATTGACACTCATTCATTAATTTATTATACTATACAACAATATTAACAGCATAAGCAGTACCAAGATGCAGTATACAGTCATGTGGAAAGAAAGCACACTCTGTGAAATCTATTGACTTTAACATATTTGAACAGGCAAACATCACATCTGCATGCAAACAGTGCCTGCAGGTAAAGGTGATATACTTGAACAAATGACATGTAAATCTGGCAGATTTATCATGTGGAAAAAGTAAGTTTATCACCATTTGAAATGAGTAAAGTTAGGATCAGGTGTTCCAGATTAGGTGCCATTAGGCAATGATCAGAACATCCTTTAAGGTGGAATGTATTTGAAGCCTGTCTTATGTAAACTGCAGACATCTAAGGTGTGGTGTTCTCTTTGCTATTGATGTGTGTGATATCATCATGCCAACAACAATGAGCTCTTTAAGGTGCTCAGAAAGAAGGTTGTGGATGCCTTTGAGGATTTAAAACATTGCAGACTTTATCTAAAATAATTTATTACACTGTAAGGAAAATCGTTCTCAAATGGCATAGATTTCAAATGATTGTTTGGACGTCTCTGCAAATTCAGCCCAGCAGCTGACTATTTGATACTAACAGAAGTCTCTACAAATCCTAACATTTCATCACCTGGTAACTCAGGGCTCCTCAATCTCAGTCCTGGAGGGCCGCAGTGGCTGCAGGTTTTTGTTCCAACCCAATTGCTTAATAAGAAGCACTTATTGCTCAAGTAACACTTCTGCTTCACTTTAGTTGTCTCACTCATTAAGATTTTGAACCCTTATTGCTTATTTTAGTCTTATACAGCTGTATTCTTGGTTTTTAATTGCTCCTAATTAGTAATAACATGCAAATGACAAAAGAGACCAGCATTTCTCCATTTAGTTTGTTGCCATTTACACTTGTGTGTATTTATCATGCGCTATTGGGTTTAATTAAAAACTTGGAAGGAAAGTGAAGAGAAAAAGTGAAGGACTGAGAATTACTCATCCATTTTAGCCTTCAAATCATTTGGATGATATCCTTAGAAAGGGGACGAAAATCTAGGATATGAGAATTACCTGACATAGCAGTGTTAAAGCACTAACAAGCCATGAAATTAAATTATTGGCAATAATTGCTTTCTAATTAAGCAACCGGGTTAGAACAAAAACCTGTAGCCACTGCGGCCCTCCAGGACTGTGATTGAGGACCCCTGTGGTAACACTTACAAATGTTGGTGTCAAAGTGCATGTATCTGCAAATGAGGATGATATTGCACAAATTTGACCTGCAGTTGTTCTTCTTCAGGATGAAGAAATAGTGGGTTATGGACTAGCCTAGTCAAATTAATGATTTGAATCCCACTGAAATGTTGTGGGGCATTTAAAACAGGCAGTATATACAAGAAAATCTATAACTATCTTGTGAGTAAAGGACTTTTGCTTGAAGAAGTGGCCAAAAACTTCATTGACTTGATGTTAGAGACTGGTGGGCAGTTATACAAAACACCTACAAGGAGTCATTTCTGCTAAAGGGGACAATACCAGCTTCTAAGGCCAAGGGTTTACTTACTTTTTCCTCTAAAGACCATAACATGTATTGGTATTTGTCTTGAATAAATGTTTGAAAATGCAAATTTTCCTTGTGGTTTTATTTAAATATATCACTTTATCTGTAGGCACTCTTTGCATAAAGATCTAATGTTTGACCGTTCAAATATGCTGAAAAAATCTATAGTTCCCATGGGGTGTGCTTACTTTTTCACATGACTGTATATTATAATATATTGTTGTATTTTGGGTCCTGAGTTGCACAAATTAAATGAGTAAACAGTTCTTTATAGGAACACATTTTATTTTTGAAGAAGTAACAAATAAAACACAAAAGAAAACTTAACTAATTTTCAATGAAACCCTTAATAAAATTTAAAAGTACCCTCTCCGAGTTTCCCCGCTAGACAGGGCTTGGGAAACAATTTTTGAGACCAAGCAGAAGCAGAAAGAATCCCCAAAGCAAGGGAAAAAAAAGACATCAGCGAGAGTGACATCTTTAATGACATTTATTACTATGAGATATGAGAGTTGTGCATTAAGTCAGTTGAATCTACATCTCTCTGAATGTTGTTTGTAATGTGCTGAAACATAAAGAATGCTGTCCGTCACCCCCAGTTCGCCCACTGGTGGTCGTTCTGAGTGTCAACTGGATGGTAACATGCATACAAGACTGCAAGATCATCCCCCACCCTGCCCAGAAGGGGGTGGGTTAGGGTTGAGTTCACCCTACAGTGTTTTTAGTCGACCAATACATACATACATACATACATACATACATACATACATACACACAAACATACATTAACTTTTATATATATACTAGTCATTTAGCCCGTTACAATAACAGGCGCTAGAACAGTACTGCATAAACATTAGTAGGAACAGTCTATATTAAATGGCAAGGGACTTTGACCTCATTCTTTTTGTTGGTCGCATTTTTCTTTCTTTCAGCCTTTCTTTTGTTGATGTTTACTTGCTGAGCTGACCGTTCTTCGTGGGCTGTTGCCATGTATTGTGTGTCTTTAATTCTCTGTGATAGTAATACCGTCTTGTACGTCCGCTGGCTTGTATGTCCGTAATATACCTTTAATTTTCTCTGACGGTAATACAGGCGTGCACGTCGGTAATATGCCTTTGATCTCCTCTGACAGTAATACTGGCTTGTATGTGGCTGTAATATGCGTCACTGTATTGTGTACCTTTAATTTCCTCTCGCAGTAATACTGGTTTGTATTTCCGTAAAACACTTGTAACTTTCTCTGACAGTAATATCGCGCCTCGCACCATGCCCCGCGCATGCGCACTTCACCAGAAGACACACACACACGGACACCTGGACGCACAAAGGGATTTTATTAAAGAGGATATATAGATATATATATATATATATATATATATATATATATATATATATATATATATTCATGGCATTCGTAGTCTAAATCACAATCTGATTGTATGGGTGGTTACCTACCAGGTAACGCTTGTGGTTGGTCAGCTATATAGATTAAGTAAGGATAGGTTTTCTTTTCACTTGTGCAAGTTCTCACTGAGACCACTGGGGGGGTGCACAAACACAACAGACACAGACAAAAAGTGCAGCACAACACAAGGCTTCCTGGATGGAGTGAGGCAAATTCTTTTATAGAGCACTCAGAAGTTTCCAAGGTTGTCCTGTGATTTCCTTCCAGGCAAACTTCCAGGTGTGATGGCAGTCCTGCTGAGGAGGGCTCAGCTTTTCCCCCTTGCTCTATGCAAGCTCCTTCCCCTGGTCCTTCCTTTAAGAAGGTGTCCCAGATAGGCAAACAAAAGGAAAACCAACCATGTGGCATGAACAGTTTACTGTGATTTTGTATTTCAAGAGGAAACCATGGCGTTAGGGGGGATGAAAGGTTATTGTGGAAGAAGATAAACATTAAAGTACCATGCACAGATGGTCTTCTTTTAAAACAGCAGAATCTCATAATTTTTGAGGTTTTTGTTAAATTTACACGTATTAGCTCTTTTATAATGTATGTGTTATCGCAAGACACAGATCAATGCTCAACAAATGTCTTGTCTTGAATAATGGATGTATTCAGAACATTTTAATGCTTTATGACATGTGACCCAAATGGTTCAATGTAAGACATCAGATGTATGTATCTATGTACTGTATATCTATAATCTATGTCTATTTTAAAATTTATAGAAAAGTTTAAATTTAGAACACAAATTCATGTGGCAAATGCATATATACCATATTTGTGAAGAAATAACTTGAACTTGAAAATTATCCTTTAAGTTGGGCACCTGGGAAATCAAGATTTGGCTGAAGTACAGTTTTAACCAATGTGTAATCATAACTTGTTGCTCAGCTGGAACAATACCAGAATACCAACAATTTATGGATGTGTTTACAAGACAGAAATCTCCTTTCCTCCCCCCACTTACACTTCACCCATATGATTACTGATCTGCTACCAGGCACTCCTATCCTAATTAGAAAAATGCATGCTCTGTCTTAGACACGAAGTAAGACAATGGATATTAAAGGAAATTTTATATATTAAAGAAAATCTATATTATTATTATATTAAATGAAATGTTGCCAGGTAATTTTATTCTCCAATCTATTATTTGCATTGGCTATTTTTGTGTGTGATTATATTATGGTCAATTACAATTGTCCCCTCCCATCTCATATTGCCTATGTTAAATCAAATAACCTGTCCCTTAATTTTTATGATGCTAGACTTTTAGGTGTTATTGCAGTTGTGAGAAAGCAAAGTGGCCCAACATCTCTAAAGTACGAATTCCCGCTGCCCATCTTTTCACTAAACTGACCACATCAGGTAATCTTCCAGAAATTAGTTTTTAAGATCAATTACCATGATGTTTAAGGCATCTACCAGGTGAATCATGTTTTTTTTGGGACTTAAGGGACTGGATATAGTCTTTCTTACAGACTGGAAATAGAGCTGAAAACAGAGGGAAAACTTTTGTAAAGGCTGTGAGTTGTTTTCTTAGCCAAAGAGTTTAATCAAACAAGAATTGCAAAGAGTTATCCACTAAAATTATATTATATTACTAGAGCCAAAACACTGTATGCAAAAAATGAGTTGAAAAAGTCAAAATCAGAGTATTGAAATCAACTCTATTTAGCTATACTTGTTCAATAATTTAATCCAAAAGTTGGACAAGGCAGGGGTGGAGTGGTGGCTCTGAAGTTAGGGATCTGCGTTGGCAATCAGAAGGTTGCCGGTTCGAATCCCATAAACGCCAGAAATGACTACTCCGTTGGTCCCTTGAGCAAGGCCCTTAACCTGCAATTGCTTTGTCCTGGGTATGATGTTAATCTGCAAGCAGGTTCTCCAACCTGCTCGGAAAACTTGGGCTTGGTGGTAAGATCGGCACTCCAGCCACCGTAAAAAATCTGACAACTGTTCCAGTGTGGTGCTGAGGTGTCACCCGTCGCACGACTGCATTTTTATCCCAATCTGGGTGGTTCGTTATGTGGTTGGTGCAGCAACATGCTGCAAAAGCAATGCGTGCCCCCAACCTCTCTTGGACAAGGTGGTACCCTAATTTATAGCGAGTCTTCCTGGTACAAGTCAAGTAGGACGTCCCATAGCAACCATCCAATCATAGTGACTTTAGCAATGTGACACATTTAAAATTTAACTGAAAAAAGTCTCAAACAAATAAAATTGAAATTCACACATACAAACAAAGCTTGGAAATAAAGCTTTCAGAATATAAAGTTCTTGTAAACCAAATAAAGTATCTAAAGCACAAAACATTTTTAACCTGGGAAAATAGGTTTCCCAATTCTTTAACACTAGCCAGTGCTTATAACTTGATTGGATGATGAAAGGAAGTAATTTTAATACCTCACTAGGACAATATGACTACTTAGTAATGCCTTATGGATTAGCCAAGAACCCTGAAGCATTTCATTTAATCGTCAATGACATATTTAGAGATTTCTTGGACGTGTATGTTTCAGCATATATATTTTCAATATATATAAATGCTTATTTTTCTCTAAATTTAGAGTCTCACATAAATAATGTTACTAAAGTTCTAACCTGTTTGACAGAAGTTATTTGTAAAATTGAAGAAATGTAAATTTCATAAAACCATCTTTTACTTAGTAATCTCTCCTTTCTCAGAGATTTTCTGACACTGACAATCTTTATCCTTTTGCTTTCTTTTCTAAGAAACCTGTATCCAAAGATCAGAATTATTATGTTTGTTATGTTAGTGATTGAGAATTATTAGCAGTTAGGTTAGCCCTGAGTGAATGGAGACACTGACTGAAGAGGTCGTAGCATCCATTCATAACTTACAACCACCATAAAAATGTAATGCATTTAAAATCATTAAAACAAGTAATGTGCCAGGTCCGTGGTCCATGTTTTTAGTTGTTGAAATTTGGCAATTTCCTACCTCAAAGAGCAATTTGACAATGCTAAAACAGAAGCAATCCTGAAACCTGAATGTTTTATATCTCTGTTGCCACCTTAGAAGGGGTACCAACCTTAGTTTAGAAGGTAGCAAAATTTACCTAAAGCCTTGCCAAAGGGCTTATTGTAAGTGCCTGAAATTGCCCATCAAAAACTATTTCTATGAGGGCACAACTCTCTCTTGGGTGGACATCCTGGGAAATGCATCACAACAAGACATAAATAAATGCAGATTTGTAATATAATAAAAAAAATAAAATAAGACTACCCTCTCAGATTACACTAGCAACTTCCCCCGCCCAAGAAACCATGGGAGAAGGTTTCCACGTATTTCATAACAGAAAAAAAAAAGTTACATCATTATCCTTGATTTTGTAGAGCACTTTTCCAAAGCAACCCATTTTATTACATTAAAAATACTATCTATGGAATTTTTTAGATTACATGACTTTTTCAAATCCTTAATTACAGATCGGCTACAGTTTACTTCTAAGTTTTGGAAGGGGTTTTGCTTGAAATTAGCAATTCAACTTCATCTCACTTCAGGCTATCACCCGCAAAGCAATAGCCAGATGGCGAGAGTGAACCAATGTTTAGAAAAGTATTTGAAATATATGATTATTCTTTCAGAGACTGATTGGTACGGATTAAATTGGATTAGATAAACATAATTAATCCCATGGGGAAATTCAAATGCATATAGTAGCAGAAAGAAAAAACAAGGATACAGATTCACACGACAAATAATATAACCAATTAATCAATCTTTTTTTTTTTTACATTTTATTAAATTTATGAAAAGCAAATAACATTCCATACCAGAAAGTTAAATTTTACAAAAGTAAGTTCAAATCAAATCAACCCCCACCCATAAGAAAGGGAGCTAGGCCAACATAGTAACACTTTAATAGTTGGAAAAATAAGTAAATAAATACATAAATAATTAAATAAAAATAATTAAAATAAATAAGGGAAGAGAATCCACTTCCTCACTTTAAATGCTTTTTCCAAAATGTTATTGATTAGATCCTGCCAGATTTTAAAAAGGTTTTGCACAGATCCTCTACGTGAGAATTTTTTTTCCAATTTCAAATAGTATAAAAACATCAGTTACCCACTGACTTAAAAGAGGTGGATTAGGATTCTTACAGTTGAGCAAAAAAAAGTCTACGTGCCAATAGTTTAGTAAAGGCAGTTACAGTTTGTTTGTCCTTCTCCACTTTAAGCCCATCTGGAAGAACACCAAACACAACTGTTAGTGGATTAGGAGGTATAGTGACGCCCAGGCTGTCTGAAAGGCATTTAAAGATTTTGTCCAGAATGATGTTAATTTGATGCACACCCAAAACATGTGGCCCAGTGAGGCTGGAACTTGATTGCAATATTCTTTGTTAATCAGAAATGGAAGACTTGGCAAATCCAGTCTCTGTGCAGCCGAAACTGATCCTTGCTTAATAAGTGGTTTTCCTGTAAAAATATAATTTTAGTGTTTAGATCTGTTAAGTGAGAGAATGCTTTCTTTCTTTTTAATTTGTGATTGAGACCTTTAACATTCCAGCTGACAAAGTTAACTGTTTGGTCATGGAGATATTGGCTTTGAACTTTTGTTGACATTTTTAGTCTTAATTTAAGATAGTACATTATTACATAAGACAGCTTTGACCTTAATTTCCAATTTTTACAGGAGTTATTACCATGAAGCCGATTCTTACATTGGCTCTTACAATTATAAGGATTAAAAGGACAGATTAGAAATAGCTTGCTCTCTTTGTCTCCTGCCCCCCCATTTTGTCTCCCAACTAGACAGGCTAGACAACACTTTACAAAGTCCCAGTCCTCTAACATACGTAGAGACAGAGCATGCCCAAACAAGCCCCCAGCAGTGGCGTATAAGGATTAAAATAGAGATATCTATTGACAGTACAGACCAAATACTATAAACATAAAATGTAATCTAAAACAGTCTTGAGAGAGTAAACCTAGGGAATGATATTAAGCATTAGTCCTGGATAAGCGTAAGTCCTAATACAATAAACCAAGGGTATGATATTAAACAGTCCCCTCTGAGGGAAGAAAAAAATTACACATACATACATACATACACAGATATAATTGTAATTAAAATTAAATAAAAAGTGGCAGAGAAGAAAGCAGGATGTATAATTACAGTACCAGTGTCATTGCCAACAAATCAAACAGCAGATAAGATCTTTGCCATGTCTCTCAGCTCAAGTCTGTTTACCTGCGTGTGAGTTGCCTGGAGTTGTATAGGGTAAATAATATATCGTTATTTGGAATACATGCATTTCATGTGTGTTCCGTGTCTACAACAACCTATGTAAAACAGAAACATTTTTCATGTTTTAGTAATAATTGACAAAATGTAGACATGAAGTGTAAAATCTGTGAAGCCTGAAGCCCAAATATCAAATAAATACTTTCACAAAACATACAAGTATAACAAAGCAAGTGTGCTTTTATTCAAGAATATAACTGCAGAAAAAGAACTCGCGTTAGGGTGTGACATTGACACGCCCTTAATTCAACCGCTTTGGTGGTGCAGTGGTAGGACCTGCTGACTCATAATCAAGACGTTCGACCCCAGACACCTCCATTTAAGAAGTGTTATTCTTACTATTATAGAATAAAAACATACATTTGATTTGAGTCTGTAACAGCCAGTGAAAATTTATGGTACTTGTAAAGGTTAGCAATTTCTTTTTTTATTATTCAGTTTTATTCTCTCAGTCATGTTCATGCTCGCCCCAATCTGACACTGCTGTTTTCAAATAAAGATGTGCTATAGCAGAGGTGAACTCAGATGAGGACGAGGGTTCTACATCGGAGAAAGAAAACAAAAGCCCTTCCCACAAGAAATGTCCACTCACATATAAGAACAACATGCAGCTGCACCAGGCATAAAGGCAAACGATGGCACCGTTTGGGTGCAGCAACAGGTCAGGCGTCATACTGCCAGTCAGTGTGCCCCACACCTGTCTTTCAGAGAAAAAGCAGGGCTTACGGAGCTCACCAAGGTATCATGCAAAGTCCTGTTTGTGATTATGTTTTGTGATGGTCTTTATATAAAAAAACTTTTATATGTTAACTTATTTAAAAGTCAGATCGAATGGTATTTACCTTGATTCATTTACTTATCTTCCTACAGCGTAAAGTCACAAGAAAACACGGGCATGCTCACAAAGTACATGTGTACTGAGGTGACTTTAGCTGCAGGTAGAAGCTCCACGCAACTGTTGTTATGGTTCTGCATTTGTCGAGAAACAGTTTCATGAGCTTTATGACCTTAGTCTCGGAAAGTCTTTCTCCCATGGGGCGACTGGGATCTTTTCTCGAATAAGATCAAACACAGTTGTGTAGGGTGTTACGGGAGCTTCCACCAGCAGCTAAAGTCACCACCTGCCCATCACCTGCAGGAGGAATAGGGTCCAGATGCAGTGTGATCTGGGTAACAGTCAAAGGCAGAGGTCTTGGCAGATTGGAACCCAGACACACACAGAGACTCTTGGGATGTGGAATATCACCTCTCTTGGGAAGGAGTTGGTTGGTGAGGCGGAGCTCTACCAACTAGACATATTTGCACTCATGTCCACTCATTCACTTAGATCTGGAGCCAAACCTCTTGAAAGAAAGTGGACTCTTCTTTACTCTGCAGTTTTAGAGGGGGAAAGGCATCAGGTAGGAGAAACACCTCCCTGTGGAGGTTTTTATGGGCACAATCACCTTGTAGGAGACCCCGGAGTAGACCTCCCTACCTCTCAGATGGCCTGGAAACACCTACAGTGTGAGCTGGCAAGTGTGGGTGGGAAAAGTGTGGGGACATCTGAGCCTCAATGGTAGAACTGTTTCCCCCCATACCTAGTCTTGTATAAGTGATGGAAAATGAGAGGAGAATGAGAAATGAGATAAGAAAAACTGAAGTAATAATCATAACTGGGTATCAACTTTTTAGTATCCTGTGTGTGCTAACACAGCTGTGGAATGAGTTGTACAATAAGTGTTATCAGGAACCTTTAGCATAAACAATAACAAACACAGCAGACCATCATTTTATACTATAGATATCTGCTGTGAAAAGCTGAAGAAGTCCAGAAGGAAAAAGGTAGCCTTTTGTCCTAGCTCAACTCCTGTGCGTTGCTTAACCACCTTCTTCAACCTACTCTTTGCTGTTGGTAACTGCAGCAATATTTTGTTTTAGCACGATCCTATTATATCTTAGCCAAAGATTACGAATAATACTATTTATGTGTGCTTAAGTACTGTATGTAAAATCTGAATGATTATGTATTTTTCTGTTACTATATGTTTGTAATACTGGCGCCCTGCCTTGGGTTTGTTTCCTGCCTTGCGTCCTGTGTTGGCTGGGATTGGCTCCAGCAGACCCCCGTGACCCTGTAGTTAGGATATAGCGGATTGGATAATGGATGGATGGATGGATATATGTTTGTAACCAGTTTTAGCCTATAAAACAGTGAGTGGATTTTAAATATACGGAAAAAGTGGTAAGCTAAAATCGACTAGTAATGAAGAAGAGGTAAGATAAGCTCTCATTTGTATTCATTCAAGAATACATAATATATATAATCATTGAAACAAGAAAAAGCATAAGCCACAATTCTGATGATCCCTGCCCCAGGCATTCCACACTGTACTACAGAGCAGTGTCCATAATTTGTAATATGATCAACAGTTGTTCTGTCACAGAAAAGCCATTCTCTCTCATTCAGGCTAAGTGTCTGTTGGCCAAAGTAAAGTGCTGTTAATCAAAACAGCCGAAACCCTAGACCATACGGTGTAAAATACAATTTCTCCTCATCCTTTGCAAATTGCTTGCAATTGATACTTTTTCTACCTTTTCGCTGATTATTTTATGCTACTGCTTTTATTATGTTGTTCTTCTCTCTCCTTTCTTTGTCATGTTGCTCCACTTTTCTCTGCAGAAGCCTGTGTTTCAGAATCCTTTGAAATAACGTGAGGTCAGTATTACTGTCCTGTTTTTATACTGAAAGCTTAAATAGAGATAAACCTTGTTATTATCATACATAATGTCAAAGAAGTCAAAACTGGCTTTTGTTACTTGTTTTGTGCTATGTACTTATTTAAAAATGGCTGCACTTTTAAATAAATAGCTCTGTAATATGAATGCAATGCAGACCTGAATCAGTACTGTTTTAACAACATACTATTTAAACTAATTGCATCTCATTTCTTGCTTTTTGTGTATTTTGAACACATATACTGCATATAATACACCATGTTTTTATACATTATATTATATGTTTATTGGTTTATAGGGTCCACATGTACAGAGTACACTGAAATACTTATTTGTATATGCTAATGAATGTGCAACATGTCACCACTCTTACCTTACCTTGAAACTGCTGTCTTCCTTATCTGAAAAGGGGTTGTGAAAAGTATTGCAGCATCACTATGCATTGATTTTAACACTTTAAATTTACTTCAGTACTAATTTTTTTATGGTATCAGTTCTACAGCCTACATTACAAATGCAGTTCCGGTTCACCTTGGCTCGAGTTGCATCCCTGTTTCAGTCCATTTAAATACAGTAATCCCTCGCTATATCGCGCTTCGCCTTTCGCGGCTTCACTCTATCGCGGATTTTATATGTAAGCATATTTATATATCGCAGATTTTTTGCTGGTTCGAGGATTTCTGCGGACAATGGGTCTTTTAATTTCTGGTACATGCTTCCTCAGTTGGTTTGCCCAGTTGATTTCATACAAGGGACGCTATTGGCAGATGGCTGAGAAGCTACCCAACTTACTTTTCTCTCTCTCTTGCACTGACTTTCTCTGATCCTGATGTAGGGGGATTGAGCAGGGGGGGCTGTTCGCACACCTAGACGATACGGATGCTCGTCTAAAAATGCTGAAAGATTATCTTCACATTGCTACCATCTGTGCAGCTGCTTCGTGAAGCGACATGCTGCACTGTGCTTCGCATACTTAAAAGCTCGAAGGGCACGTATTGATTTTTGATTGTTTGTTTTTCTCTGTCTCTCTCTCTCTGCACCTGACGGAGGGGGTGTGAGCTGCTGCCTTCATTGTAACTGTTTTGTGCCGTGGTGCTTCGCATACTTAAAAGCCAAACAGCCCTATTGATTTGTTTGCTTTCCTCTGTCTTTATGACAGTCTCTGCTCCTGACGCACACTCCTTTGAAGAGGAAGATATGTTTGCATTCTTTTAATTGTGAGACAGAACTGTCATCTCTGTCTTGTCATGGAGCACAGTTTAAACTTTTGAAAAAGAGACAAATGTTTGTTTGCAGTGTTTGAATAACGTTCCTGTCTCTCTACAACCTCCTGTGTTTCTGCACAAATCTGTGACCCAAGCATGACAATATAAAAATAACCATATAACCATATGGTTTCTACTTCGCGGATTTTCACCTTTCGCGGGGGGGGTTGGGGTCTGGAACACAACCCCCACGATGGAGGAGGGATTACTGTATGTTAATAATATGGCAATTTCAGCAGCATCTGAACCCTCACTAGCACACTTAAATGATGAAGAGGACAGCCAGAGTGGCATCTGAAAATGGGGAAAGGAAAACCACAAGACATGTGCAAGCCTGTATGCAAGATTTAGAAAAGACTCTATACAAAAAAATTAGAAGAGGTGTCTAATTTCAAAATTGAAGAAGCATTAATAAGATTAAACCTATAAATTGCTGCGTTTGAAGTAGGGATATGGTGTTTTTTTTAAACAGGTTAAAACTTTTTTTTTTATAGCCAGTTAAATATTTAATTATCAAGGTAGGGTTCTTCAGTTATTTTTATGTGTGGGTTAATTTTATTCTTTACTGTTCATTTAGAGGCAACAATCTTTAGTGCTAGCATCGCTCTTTAGATTTCTAAACATTTGCCACAAAAGTGGAATTCTATATAATGTAAGATGCTATAACTTTTCAATGCTTAACATTGGTGCTCAATGTTGGTGCTACTCCTCTGTGTGCTCATATGTCTCAATTGCAGCCCAACAAAAGCACGCCACCGCCTCACAGATGAGCACTTTGACTTGCTAGTCTTTCTTGCAAACACTTTGGAAGCTACAGAGATATAATAATTTATGGACAAATGTGTACTGTGCAATTATGCAAAGCATTTTAATGGGTTGGTGATCTGTTCTGCTACTTTTCTGGACAATTGTTTACAAAAGACCACATTAATTTTCTTTTTACTTTAATGTTTATTTAATGTTTGTTTTAATATGTTTATGTATACTGTTTACAAAACATTGTGATCCTTATTCAATTAACGCACAATGAAACATTTCATTGTTTGACCTCAGTAACAGCATCTGCTGTCAACAGTGTAAAAAACTTAACAAGATTAAAACATCTTTACTTTTTATTGTTTACAGAACTTTACAATTCCATTTTATAAAAGATCACACTACTTGAAGTATTTGCATGTAATGACTAAAATTTATGTTTTCATCAAAGTTAAGATTATAACAGAAACAGAACTGCTATATATTTAAATAAAATTTTATTGAGCTACGTTTTATTTTGTATTGGGTACCGAAAATGGTATTGAATTTCAATACTTAATTTCGTAATGTTGAAATTTTGGTATTGTGACAGCTCTACTTGTGATAAAACATTAAAGTAATTTATACCTGACAGAACAGAGGCAAATTGAGTCCTTGCCATTCATTTTCAGTTTGACAGCCTCCTAGAAATTATGCATCCAATCATCCATCTTTAGAGCCTTCTTTTGACATTACAGGGCCCACTGTTTTCCACACAGTGATACTCAAGAGTGCCAATTTGGAATCACCAGTTAATCTAAACCTTCAAGACGTGAGAGCAAATTCAGAAAGCCAATACGGACACTGGGTGGTTGTGCAAACTCTACACGGATGCTTGAACTGTGAAGCAGCAGCAATACCTACCACACCACTGTGTCACTCACTGTAAAATGCAGAAAAAATGCTGATGGTCATTTTCAGGAACATTTTTAAAGTCAGAGGAAGCAAATTCACATTTGATGCTACCAAGGTCCATGTTGCGTATAGATGATAAAATATAATAACATTAAATATAATTTTATTAAAGTATGATTTAATGTCAGTGTCACCTCAAATACGTACTGGTTTTGTGTAGACCAGGACTTTGCAAATAATAAATTGGATTTTAAGTGGGTAATAACATTCTTCTAGAAACAATGCAGGGTGGGATATGGAAACAGTAAAACAAATGTTGATTTCCTTACCCTGATCTGAAAACCATGCTGAAAACAAACATCAGCATTTAATTTCTTTTAAGAAATCAGTGTTTACGCATGGCTTAACAAAGGATCAAGAAAGCACACAAACTGCCATTTCTCTGTTGATTATCAGTTTATCACAAGATGCATCAATTATAAAAGAATGAATAAACTGCTTGGAGGTTTCCCAGATTTTTTTCCAGAAAAGGTTCATTTATAACTCGTAAATACGCAATGTCGAAATCTATTTGTGTTATTTTGTGAACAATGAAAACTGACAGCTAGCCATCATATATAATTGTGTAAATCAGAAGCAGAAAGAAAGGATGTGGAAAACATGAATAATCAGTTAAAACTGTAGTACAGTTCACAGGATTACAAGATGTGTAAAACCAAATAATAAATATGTATTATTTCCAACCTTGCCTTTATATGTTCAACCTTTTATGGGCACATGATACATTCATCCATATGTCAATAATTCAATACACATTTCCCTTTTTTGTCAGTCTAACCAGTGACGTGTGGTGAGGTTCATGGCTGGTGAAGCACTGACACCTTCAGAGTCAGATTTACAAATATATGAACCCAAAAGAGTAGCTTATTCACTATTCAATTTGCAGCATGCACATTGACTACTGGTTATGTTTCATATTTCATCAGCATTGTTTACACACACACAGGTAAGGTACATATTTGGCTAAGAAAGAACGTTACATTTATAGCGACGAGAGAGCAGAGAGAGCACATTTGCTCTGCACTGTCCATGTGTTCGAAATTTGTCGTTGCAATTCCACAATTCATACTCATTCAATACAAAGGAAAGTATAGAGTGGTGTACAAAGAAAAAAAAAAACAGATTTCAATTTTGACCTTATTTGAAACATTTAGTTGTTTTTACAAGCTTTTAATTCTGATGCTTTAATCAATTTTAATACAGACTGTTCAACAAAAGGATAACAAGAAAAACAAAAGAATATTTTATTTAAGGTCAAATTTAGTTTTTAAGTATTGGATTGTTTTTTTCTTAGTCTGATCCCATTTTTTTTATATTATTGAAAACCATTTATGGTCTTTCCTTTATTTGTAAATGAAGTCCATGCGCCTATCCTTCTTCACGAAAGTCTCTGCCACTTTTTTGTAAAAGTCCTCCATTTTTTCCTTTAGTTTTAAAAATCATTTTGGCAGTCAGTCGGAACAAAAAATAAAAAACGGACTGCTGCCGTGTAGTTGACTTTCTGATATCGCTAAAGTATTGGTGCCAAGAGACTCTGCGTAGGAGAACAGCAGCAACAATCACCTGTTAGGCTCACATGCGCCCCCATCAGGGCTGCATGGTACTGTCTGCCTCACCTTGTGCTTTTTTACTGCAGTTTTATGTCCGATCAGCAAGACTAAATATGTCACACGCATTCATTAAAGATATTATTCAGACTGTGGAAAGTCAGGGTATATAATAAACGTGTCTGCAAACATTATATTGGCGACATACAGAGAGTCAGCAACAGGCGCGTGCCAATTTCATGCATCAACCCAGTGTGTGAGGGAGAGTACAGTCTGAGGTGAGGCTCGTTGTGGCCGCACATCACTTTCCTCCCCAGTATTTGAACAGGAAATGCGCCAATTCAGCAATTTTGACTATAAAAATGATCAAAATTATTGGAATCAGACAGAAAACAAATTTATAGAACAGATCAGTGGACACATTTATTTTATCATTATTAGTTTTTTTTTACTTTTCATTATGATAGGAGAGGCTCTGGGGGTTGCAGCATCTCATATCAACAACTTCTGCTCAGTGAGTGGAAATAACATAACAAGCCTCAGCAGTACAAGAAAATGCAGGGATGGTAGGCTGGATAACAGAGACATCTTTAAAGACAAGACCCATACACATAGAGGATGATCTGGTTATTATAGCTCTCAGTGGAGAAGAAGTGTGCTGCTAGGTAATGAGAACCACACAGCTGAATAGCTAAATACTGATTCTACCTGGCTTGATTCTAGCTTCTATTGTCACCATATTAATAAACCTTGTATAAAAAAATGGAGAGGTGAATATAAGTATCACATAATAGTATTCCATGTAAAAGCACTTAAATACAAACAAACTACATTAGAAAGAAATCAAAAAGGCAATTAATAAACAATCTGAAATAAATCTAAAGGGAGACTCATGAATAAAGAGAAGCTTATGGGAATTTTTTAACAAGTAGTAATGCAAATAGATGACAGAGTGATTAGCATTCAAAATTCAGACCCAGTTTTCTAATTCCTCCATGATGTAATTATACTGTTTGAGGTCTTTATCTCAAAAAATAAAAGACACAAATAAAGGTATAACTGCAGTCTCAGCACAGTTTCATTGGTCTCACTTTAAAAATCCTAGTATGCTCAAATGGACCTTCTTAGTACAAGACTTTTTTCCTTGCTACTAGAAGCCATGAATTTCTATTTAGCAAACAAGAGTGTCAAAAGTTACTCTTTTCATTCTTTGCTTTCCACTACTAGCCATTTTACTTTCCTAAAGATCACTAAATACTCAATGACTTGTTGTGAGTCGAAACATTGATAAATGTGGTGATTGGTTGAACTGCTGTGCTCAATACAAAATAGGTGACAGTACAGGCCATCTAAGAACCTGGCTGTAATCACAATGGAAGAGGACCACAAGTGGATCCATATCAAGCTTCCAAAATTCCTCCTCATTAAGTTCAGTGAAGGTATTTTACTGTCTTTGTTCCACTTATCGGGCTTGCTTCACCCCAATGATGTGAACGTGTTGCCCCACTACATTATTTAAGGATTTATTTTGCCATTCTAGCCCTGTTTATATGATCACATTCAGATTACCATTATACTGATTGCTTACCCTGTTGAACAGGCAACTCCTGTGGCAAAGTGGTTAACACTAGGGTATAAAATCAAGTGAGGTGAGATAAAGAAAAGTGCTGGCATTGACCATCTTCATAATGTTAATGATAGTAACCTGTTGCTGCTTGGGACACTAGCCCCGACTATGTGTGATTGAGGCACTCAATGTGGTTTCACAAGATCATCTAGGTTAAAGATGATAATGAGTTATACTGCAATGTGTTTACTAGTCATGCTGAGCATACAATAAATGATATAGCTGACAATCTTACACTCATATTGATGTTAAATGAGAGCCTTTATCAGCAGCAAATTACACAAGGTGAAAACCTGCCCCGGATGGAATTCCAGGCCACATGTAAACTTGTTAGGGTGCTATAACAAAATTACTCCTGAAGATATATATGCTAGCATATTAGATAGGCCACTCTGGTTCCTTACCCACCTTTCAAAGAATTAGAAATTCCTGTAATGATGTGCACTGTTGCAGTATTCAACAGGAAAAGCTGAATACACAAAGAACAGATGTTTTAGTTATTTGTGAGAAGTGGAGATTTTAAAGACCCATCAGGAGAACTGACAAATACTCATCACAATTTGACACACATGAGTTGTTTTATCATTCAAGTACAAAACCAAATTCTAAGGTGAAATACAGAAACAAACTCCAAAACTAGAATTTTCTTCCCAAAGAGATGATTTGTTTGGTTGATAGCTAATATGCTGTTCGAGGTCCCCTCTTTGAAGCCAAAGTTGGACATTTCATGGTATGAACAGCCTTCCGTTATAGCATTGCCCAGCAGGTTTTTTGTGTAGCTATTTACATATCTTTGTGGGAGGTAACACCCTCAGTGGAGCACCATCTGTGTGAGTATGAAGAAATCTAAAATCCACTCAAAGTTGGCTGAAACATGAAAACATCATGAACATGGGTATGTGTTTCCTTTTTTGGGGGGAGCATTCTCCCAAATGATACTCTTGATTGATTGATTTGTATTATAATTCAAATGAACTGTATGTCTTATAAAACACACAACATTTATGCTATATGACCACGTGTCCTTCACTTATTATCTTACAGGTTTGTGGTACTGGGTATCGAAGAATTAATGGAACTTTATTGCAAGGAATTTGTGAAAAGTGCTTATGCTTTGGTCATTCAGATGACTGTGATGACATCACCGGAAATTGTAAGGTAACTGTTATTGTTTTAAAATGTTATACAGTGCACTAATACCATTTTTGTGCCCCATTGTAAATGTATTAAAATTTGATTGAAACTACTGCAGTTCTTTACCTTGTTCCTTATTTTAAATGATTTATTTTTTATCTGTTCAGCCAAATTAAAGAGTTTAACTCATCTATTCATTACTTCTGATTATTTCATGCATTTTCTAACTTACTTATTCTTGTTAGGGGATAAAAATATCCAGGCACTATCAGACACAAGGCAAGAAACCATGGAAGGGGCATATGAAACATTCACACACATATTCACAATGGAACAGTTTAGAGTCATCAAATAACACCAATGTAAAAAAGCCTATATTGATATATGGAGAAGACAGAGAATCCAGGTAGTGACTGGACTAAGATACAAACCGTACATGAAATTATTCTGAGTAAGACACCAGTTGGTCGCCAAGTACAGATTATTTTTAAAAAGCGAATGAGGCTATAGTAAACAGAAATAGCACAAACGTAGGAATGTTGATCTTGATTGATGAAAACAATACAGATATGTCTCAGATAGCGTTTGTGGCAGTGGAATACTTAGCCAGATACCATTTCTGTCTTGCCTCTTGTCTACGATATGTGACCAACTATAAGAAGATTAAAAGTGTCAGTCAGTCCTGCTTTTGGTTTCTGTCTGATGATGCAGACAGAATGTATGCCCATTTTTTGCCACTATCTTCTTCACATAGCCCCCAGTACATTTTTAATTAACCCCAAACCTCACAGCCAGTAAAATATGAACTTTGTTTTAATATTTATATACAGGAGTGATGCACATAATGATGTAATTTGTTTATAGCTTCTGAAAGTTATAAAAACTTTAATTTCATAAGCATTTTTGTGGGTTCTTTTAATTTGTTCCTCTTGCGGAAGATACAGTATATTAAGTTTAATCATTTTATTTATCTGAAAAGCTATCATTTTTCAAACTTACAGAGTCCTAGGTCCTAATCCTGGACCATTTGTTACAGTAGTGTGGATTTTGAACATTTTCAGGGTGCTTGCTTAGGGTATCTTTGGGTGTTCTGCTTTCCACCTTCATTCCAATGACACACAGCTCTAAATATCACGGTGTGTGTATAAGTATGTGCTACAAAAGAATGGCTCCCTATGCTGGACTGGTCCAGCTCTGCCCCTAGTGCTACTAAGACAGGCTCTTATGACCAAGTATTAGGAATACCTAGGTACAGAATAGAGATGAACAGATAATTTTCTAAAACAACAACATGATATTATTGCAGTATAACAGATAAGCTTAATGCGACTACAACCATTAATTATCTTTTATGAGGGATAGAAAACAATTTTACAGAATATACATGAATGTACTAATGTGTAACCATTACAGAGCAGATATCTGCAGTTACAACCAGTCCCTGTTCTCCACTTAATGAAAAGCCATCCTCCTTTTAATCAAAGAATCTTTTGCATGTAAATAATTATGCTGAGTAGACATCTGCAATTAACTCAAGAGCATTTAGGTTTTATTAGGACTGACGAGGCGTGTAGTTTAAGAAAAACATATCTTATTTCATTAGCATTCTATCAGAAGAGTTTGGGATAAAGCCAGTCTTTATGAATATACATTTTAATCTGTAATTTTGTGTCACAAGGTTTTTTTAAGTTTGCAATTATTGCTACTGTAAGTGTCTGCAAAGTAATTGCCCTAAAATTACAGCTAAATCTCATGGAAAATTTTCCAAACATCATATAACACTCTCTCATGTCAGTGATGTCACAGATAGATAGATAGATAGATAGATAGATAGATAGATAGATAGATAGATAGATAGATAGATAGATAGATAGATAGATAGATAGATAGATAGATAGATAGATAGATAGATAGATAGATAGATAGATAGATAGATAGATTGGTGAGCTGGTGGGGAACCTGCTGGCTTGTATTTAATGGTGAGGAAGGGTGAAAAAAGGCAAAATAGACAAGCACGTGAGAATGCTAAAGTATAAAAAGAAAGTAGCACTCTGCATTGTTCAACTCAGGTGCATTGGTCGAGTCAAACTGACTGCCTCCTTCTGGTGCCAGGTGCATTTAGAATGCTGGTTCCCAGAAGGGGCAGGGCTTGGTGGCAGAGAGCTGAGCCTTCAAAATGTCATCTATTTGCAAGTGCTTGGCAATTGAAAGAAATGCAGTGGGGCAATGCATCGCAGAGCCCGCTCATACACATACTTACTATAGGAGAAAACTGAAATAAACTCCACATAAAGATAATGTCTAGCCTGGCTCTTCGACCCATAACACCTGGAAATATAAAACAACGATGCTAAACACAGTGCCATATATCATCATCATTATCATCATAATAATATTAAAGCTATTGATATTACATATAAACAATTTGCACACATAAAGCAACAGAAGCCATCCATTTTAAATCCATGTCACATAGTGAGGAAATTCCTTGACACAAACACAATCTCTTAAGACTCACACACACATAACACACCACATAAAACTTCCCTGTGTCTTGACCTAGACCTAATATATAAGATACCAATAAGACTATCTCAGAAAATACTTTGAAGAACACTATATTCTGGGAGCTCTCGCTGTGCAACCAATGTCACTGTTAATGCCAGTCTCCCAAATAGACATCATCCATTTGTACCTACCTACCAATGAAATGTATCTAATAGATATTTCAATGCTGTCAGACTATAACATTGGTCGAAAAGAAGAGTATAAATTGGAGTACTACCATCAGCTCAAGAATGACATTAAAATACTCTTAAGTAATTCCAATCATTATACTGTAGATGCTACTGGGGTTATCGCTAAATCCTTCAAGTGATATAGTGAAAAGCTCTCTCCCAATATCAACATCTCTTTTCTACAAAACATTTTCTTTCCACTGCCATTGACCAGCCTCTCCTAACTATGAATTGACCTAAATCCTGAAATGTTCTCCTAGCTAAGACCTTCAGCTATGCTCTCTCTCAAGAAGTTTCTTGAGCAGTCATAGTTTTAATACCAGCTAAAAAAGCTGTAAAATCCAAAGAACTGGAAATAATAATTATTGTTATTATATATTTGTTATCACAAATTATTTGATGAGAGTCCTGATGTTGGTGAACTATAGACCTTGCTGCTCACAGCCCTCCAGTCATTAAGACCTTGGATTCTCTAAGAGGAAAAATCCAGACTGGTTCAAGCAGGCCACAGACAAGATTGTCCCCATTCTGGAGGCCAGGAACACAGCATTTCAAGCTCATCTTTAAATACGTCATCAGTTTCCCTCCTGCAGAGTTGGAAGAAAACTAGATCAACTATACAATGTAGGCTGTGTGAAATCCAAGATGACTGGTGGATCAACCAAGCTGCTGAAATTCAACACTATGCAGATGAGAACAAGACCTATGAGTTTTACAATGCCATCAAAGGAATTTATGGTCCTTCTCAACATAATGTAGCCCAGTCCGGGTTACAGATGGTGCGATTCTCCTCAAAGGCAAGCAACAGATCTTGAATCGTGAGACAGAGCACTTTTGGAACCAAATGAACCTAGTGAATCATTAAGTCCTTGAGAAGATCCCTACACCTTCAGGTCCCTAAACTTGAGTATCCCTCTCTCCACAATCTGCCATCCAAGCCCTGAAGGACAAGAAAGCTCCCACTGAAGACACTGTACCTGCTGAAATATACAAATATGGGGGAACTTAATCTTCTTTTCAAATTGACCAATTTCTTCACTCTGTGTTGGAAATTTGGCAAAACTCCCGACTCATGGAAACATGGTACCACCATTGCCCTCTACAAGAAGGAGGGGAACAGACTGAACTGTGGAAACAGCCATGGTATTTCACTGCTGGATGTTGTTGTGAAAGTCCTTGCCTGTGTCATGCTTCACATTGCAGACAGAGTACTTCCAGAGTTGCAAGCTGGCTTTTATCCCAAATGCAGCATGATTGGCATGATCTTCATCATCCGCCAACTTGGAGAAGAAGAGAATGTCAAGATATCACCAATGAAACCAACCCACTGTGCCTGGGAGGAAGTTCCCTTGGCTATTGTGCCCCTTTGTCTGCATTTCCTAGATTGGCCTGCTCTCCCACCAATATACATACAGGAGGGAGAGTGATAGAGATGGTCAAATGGATGGACAGTGTCATTATTAGATTGATTTACTGCCATTTTGTGTGTTGACAGGTTTATCTTGATTGCAATCACAGGTCTAATCCACAGCCAATTAAAGAATCAAAAGGTTCACGACAGGAAAAGGCTCTAAGTGGAGTGTTCCTACAAAAACATTTAATATACATATTATTGTAGTAGTAGTAGTAATCTATCAACTTTTTCTGATGGATTAAAAATGAGGAATCAGTCTTATTTCTCTCTGCTTATGACCAGCATAAAACAGCTTCGTTTCCCAGCAACAACTGTTATGAGTATTCAAGATATAAAAATTAAATTAAGAATGAAACGCAAATTTCCTTAATGACAAAAAGTCTGCTACAGATGTAGATAGCTGAAGTACTGAAACAATTAATTAACTGCAAACATGAGGATGCATGTTTAACACTCTGTTGAGTGTCTTGTGAGTTTGCCTTAATAACTGCAGCTTCACACAGAGCCCTTATCAATTCTGCAACAGCCCCCTTCTGTGGAAGAGTCAGGTATAGCTGTTTATGACATTACCTTTTACATCAGGTCTCCCTCAAGGTTTCTGTGATACTCAGAATTATTTATGAGATTTCCACTTTAAGATGCTCCACCTTGGGTTGAGGATTTTTCTGGCATATGATATTCAGAACGACTGGAAATATTAAGGACATTTAACTGATAGCACCACTTATCTGATTCAACTTTTCATATGTAAAATCCCCAAGTTACAAGCAAATCAAGTGATGTGCTATTGCTTTATTTGCTGAAGAAGTCAAATAGAATAGGATAGATAGATAGATAGATAGATAGATAGATAGATAGATAGATAGATAGATAGATAGATAGATAGATAGATAGATAGATAGATAGATAGATAGATAGATAATTTAAAACTTTGTTTTCACCTCAAAATTTTCTACTAGAGGCTTATTAACAGTAAATACATAGAAAAATGACACCAGCAAATCAGAAAATTTATGAAGAAATTAAAATCCTGTAATACAGCCGATTTAGATAAACATTGTCATAAATGTTAAAATATTAATAAGTTGAATTTACATAATCATAGCTACATTGATAACTGTTCTTCATTCAATAATCCAAATTCATTATTTCCAAATATACATTTATCACATTTCTAGTATATGTGAACAGCATGTATTATAAATAAAGGATCAAATTGCCTGTATTTTTATTATTCTAGATTAGTATGAACACTTCAAACAACACTTTTGCCCAGTATTGTGGCTGTATTTATCCATTATCAATGAGATGAAAATGAAGACTAGAGAGAAACCAATCATCATTGCAGAATGTTTTTGGTCTGTAACATAAATCTCATGCTAACAATAGGACCACTAACATACAACTAGCTTAGTACTGACCTAGGGTTCAAGAGATTCTTGCTGAAATAAATTACCTCCATAATGCAATATTCAGTGTAATTGGTTTTACTTACACAAGAGGAACAAGGCTGAAATCAAGAAATAATGCATGCAGTGGTGGTTTCTAATGAGGGGTTTTGGAGTGGCGCAAACCAAAATTTTAAAACCTCAATTTAATTAGGTAATGTGAAATAATAATGAAATAAATTTGTTTACTTGCAACATGTCAACATCCATTAAAAATTGGCTATGACTTGTATTTGTTTAACTTCTTTATGAATTAAAAAAAAAAATCTGTGTGAACACCTATATTTCCAGAGTGAAGGACACCAGCCAAATGAGACTCTATTTAAGTCCTTGATATTTTGTCAAGCACGTGACCTATGGCTCCCCTTTAATTGGTTGCTTTCAGATTTTTCCGGGGACTCAACTCTGTGTGCCCTGGACACTCCCACATTTTTTGGCAGCGAATTAGGTTTTTTTAATCTAATGTGATTGGACAATTGTTGGCACACTTTGGTATAGCTCTTTTGCGCTATACAAATATGGAAGCAGTCAAGCAAAGTGTAACTATTTATTTCCAACATATTCATTTGTAAATAGTTAAACAGTGCCCTATCCTTTGTTTGTTTTTCCAATGCAGTACGTAGGTAAGTGCATGAAACACACTGGAAGCGTCACCAGCATCTGAGGGCAGCAGTAAAAGTGCTGCCAACAGCCCATCCAACATTAATGTGCAATGGGAGGTATGTGGCAGTCGCCTCATTAGAAGCCGTCATGAAGCTGAGTTGCACGTAACAGAGCCACTGTGCTACGAGCACAGGGGTACTGCTGCAGGTACCACGGGAGCAAGCACATGTACGCATGCAAAATTTAATATACTTTACAGTAGTTTTTGGGAAAGTCAATGAGATGTAGATGCAGCTAGCACGCTACGTGAATCAGGATAGGGAATACCATAGAGCGTCAATCGCAATTGACTGCTAAAGAGCCTATGGCCATTAAAAAAAGGGGAGTGAACGCTAGAGAATGGTCTGTGTTTAGGGCAAATCAGTATTATAGGGTTTAGTCGATGGCAATACTGATAAAGAGAAGACACAAAGGGAGAACCTCCAAGCTCATAGAGAGTGGAGGGTAATAACCAGAAAAGCTGGTGAACTTTTAAAAGAACTTTGTAAATATTCTTGCAGTGGATTATTGAAGAAATCTTTTTGTATGTTTTGCATATTTTTTTCAATCTTGCAGACTTCTGAAGTGCAGAATGTGTAAATAGTATCACAGTTTTTACCATCTCAAAGCAATTGTTTTTTTTACAACCAAATGGGTGTGGACACAAGTTTGATTTGCAAGACACCCAATTTTTGAAGTATTTGGTAGTTCTACACTTGAAAGATAAATATTTTTGATGTAATAAAGGACATTATTTTTGATATGAGTCTATGTTGCCTTTGTCTCACATAAATATGGTTTCATCTCAGTTATGAATTACTAGGAGCTCCATTATTAAGGACGTGCCAGGGGTTCAAGGGTTCAGGCTTCCACACGCACTACTTCATGTTCACATCCATGGTTCACAGTTCACACCCGCTGTTAACATAACTACAGATGTGTGAGGGTGATTTTAGGGAGGTAGTAACTTCAAGAGGAACTTTAGAAATCAAGGAAAATTCAGTAATTTCTTTAATGAAACACCCCTTCAAGAAGGAGGAGCTTACACACAGACTTTCTCACTGTTGTTATGACAAACAGAGTTGTCTAACTGGATGTGGTGTAAGTAATACCTTTTTTTGCTTTCCCTTTTTGCTACTTCAAAGCGTCTATACTGAAGCATTGTGGACAACGACTGTGGTACAAGACCTAAAACACCTTTCTGAAAAATGCAAGCAGCAGGAAAGTAGCCACAGTCATCTAGACCAGTGTTTTTCATCCACGCCATAAGAGCTATCCAGGTGTGCCATGGAAATAATAGTGTAGCACACCTGGATCTGAACCAAACAGGGACAATTTCCACAGGTGGTTGACGTACTGAATAGGGAATGTGGGAATGACTCTATGGGTGTGCTAAATGATAAACTGGGATGCAAGACTTGAGAAAAATCAGAGCACTATTGATTGCATTATGTGGATTTATGGAATAGAGTGGAAATGACCATGGACTGGGCACTCTATTAGCAGACGCAGAATATGATTTGGATTGGACTTATCCTGTGGATTTGTTATAAAACAGATGGAAATGCGTGTTATTGGATGATTGCGGAAGTAGGTTGCAGACATTATGGTGTGAGTTTTGGCAGAATGGGGCAAGTTGGCAGAGGACTGAGTAATTGAGAGACAGGTGTAGTATACAATTTGGTTGGCAGGTGAACCTGTTCCTTTCTACATCCATAGGGCAAGTTATGAGAAGAATAAGGGGACTGCAGATGTCACAGACTTTTTGGAGCAGTTTTGGAGCACAGTAGAAATGGGAAACCTGGCATCAGATTGGGCAGCATGGTGGAAAGGGTATAATACATTTTAGTCTGGATTTGTCCTATGGGTCTGGTACTGCAGAGGCCAAGATGTGTATTCACACTATGATGAAGACCATGGCAGCAATTGGAATAACTAAATAGGTTCATAATAATAATAATGATAATTCTTTACATTTATATAGCGCTTTTCTCACTACTCAAAGTGCTCAAATAGATGTGAAAGGCACGATAGATAGATAGATAGATAGATAGATAGATAGATAGATAGATAGATAGATAGATAGATAGATAGATAGATAGATAGATAGATAGATAGATAGATAGATAGATAGATAGATATGAGCCATCAGTAGTGTGTTTGTCTGCCGAGAGAGTGTTGACCTAGTCAAGAGATTTACTTACCTCAACAGCGACATTCATGCCTCTTGTGACTCTTCCTATGAAGTCAGTAGACAAATTGGGAGAGCATGGGGGAATCATGCAGTCGCTGGAAAATGTTGTGTGGCGCTCCCAATATCTATGCAAAAGGACGACGGTCCAAGTCTTTAGACTCCTGATGCTTCCTGTCATGCTATGTGGTTGCAAAACATGTACGTTATCCTTCGAAATTGTGTCTCTTTGGAGAATTCTTGGGTACCACTGGTTTGACTTTGTGTCAAATGAGCAGCAGCTCATGGAGTCCCGAATGAGGCACATTACCTGCATTGTGAGGGAACGTCATTTACAGCACTATGACCATGTGTTGAGGACCCAAGTGCCTGGATCAGACCAGTTGTTTTCCCTTTCACAACATGAACAAGGCTGAAATCAAGAAAAAGTCAATGATAAATAAAATTTATTCTTCTTAAAAGTTAGATCATTTTACATATACAGAACTGAACATTATTTGTCCAGTGATGGACCAGTGACCTATCCGAGATGCTATCTTGCCTTGTGCCCATTATTTAGATGGTAGGATTTTGGTTCTCTCAACATTTATTGAAAAAAAAAAAGGCTGAGAAATTCAGCTGGTGACATATCAAGGCAGTGGTAAGTGGCATAGGCGAGAAAGGAGACCAACCACCCGAAGATGCTTCTCAAATGGCAATGTGATGAACTTAAAATTTAAATGAAAAAAAAAATATTTCTCAAGCACTAAATAAAATATAAACAAATCTTGAAAATTAAGGTTTTAAAATATAGAAAATCTTATAAAACCAAAAACAGTTACCCAAAGCACAAAATATGGTGCAGTTGAATCACAACAACACATTTACAGAAAAAACAACACAACGATAGAACATTGATAAATAAAACTGCATTGATCCACTTGCATATGTCACTGTAGTTCTACAATTTCAGAAAACTTAACGAACCTCCACCAGACAAATGCCCCACTCCCCATAGATCCCCCTGTCTTTTTGCCATGGGCACAAGACGCTCCCGTGCTGGTGGAAAACAGCAGCTGTGAGTGGGCTGTACAGATTGGATTGAGATAAGCTCCATTCTTTCAAAATTCAACCAATTCAAAGACACTTTCCAAATATCGTACCTAAATCTTTGAACTATGCTAATCTGCTGAGTCTCTTGTGATTTGTTCACTCACGAAAATGTCAGTGTACATAAATCTAGAGGTCATGAAGTTTGGCATGCTTTACCCAGCAGTTTTCTGCATTTGTTCACACGTATGGCAATCCTGGCAATTCCCAGGGATTATGCTGGGTCTCGACCTTGTAAATTCATTGGACAGCCTGAATGTGTGGAAGGTTTTTATGACTGGATGACTGGAGTCTATCACAGCAGTTCTAAACACAAGCCATCAATTTGCCATATGTTATACTATGACACTTTCTAATAATAGGGTGATTTGGAGAAAGTAACTATCAGTGACAAGTGGGAGGTAACCAGAGTACCTAAAGAAATCTATGTAAGTGTGGAGAAGAAATGCAAACTCCATATAAACAATTGCTGGGCAAGTAACTGAAGACAGGTTGTGGATTTGCTAGGTTGTAGTGCTAACAACTGTGTCATTCCAGTAAAATACAGAATATAGTAAAAATATTTGAATTTAATATAGATTTTTATTCTAAATCAGAGGTCTGCAAAGTCACTCTTGAGGGCTGTTGGAGCTGCTGGTGTTTATTCCAACCCAGTTTCTTAATGAGAAGTCAGTTATTGCTATTGAAGCAAAATTGTCAGGCAACATTTTATGCTTCATTTCAGTGTCTCACTTGTTAAGGTTCTCCACTCTTAATTTTTTTTAAGTCTTGAAAAGCGGCATTCATCATTTTAATTGCTCCTTATTAGAATTAAGATGCTTGTGACAAACTTGTTTCCATTTACACCTGTGTATATTCATCATGAACCGTCTGATTTAATAAAATCTATGCAAAGAAAAATGAATAGGAAAAAAGTGAAGGGCGGAAAATTAATCAATTGCTTCAGGCTACAAATCTTTTGGATGACATCAATGGAAGGGAATAAATCTACGATATAAAAATGACCTGATGTGGCAGAATGAAAACACTAACAAGCCATGAAATGAGTAAGGTCTGTTATTAGCAAGGATTGTTTTCTAATTAAGCAAATGGGTTGGAGCAAAAACCAGCAGCCACTATGGCTGTCCCGGACTGACTTTGTACATCCCTGATCTTAATGCTTCCAATAGCAAAATTCAGGTGGCACAGTGGTAGCGCTGCTGCCTCGCAGTTAGGAGACCCGGGTTCGCTTCCCGGGTCCTCCCTGTGTGGAGTTTGCATGTTCTCCCTGTGTCTGTGTGGGTTTCCTCCGGGTGATCTGGTTTCCTCCCACAGTCCAAAGACATGCAGGTTAGGTGCATTGGTGATCCTAAATTGTCCCTAGTGTGTGTGTGTGTGTGTGTGCATGCGTATGTGTGCCCTGCTTGTTGGCTGGCTCCCTGCATGGGGTTTGTTTCCTGCCTTGTGCCCTGTGTTGGCTGGGATTGGCTCCAGCAGACCCCCGTGACCCTGTAGTTAGGATATAGTGGGTTGGATGATGGATAAATATTGCTATTCATGATGGAGCAAATTGTATTTGATTCAATATTGCTGAAGCCATTTTCCTGATATTAAACATTTTGTTTAAGCTTAATTGCTTTGAGCCTAATAAAATGTGATGCTCAGGTAATAAAAACTTAATTCAGCAGAGTAACAATCTCCAACCTCCTGCTAATTAAAACACTGCCAATTGTCAAGAAAACTGCCATTATACTGGTTTATCAAAGAACTCTCTAACACCGCACTCAAGGACTGAAACGATTAACAAACTGCAAGCATAAGGATGCATGTTGAACACTCTGTTGAGGGTCTTGTGAGAGGCCTTAAAACCTTTAAGCTTCACATAACATTTTTAGCAATTTTTCAGTAGCTCCCTCCTATGGAAGTGGTAGATATAGCTGTTTCAGACATTAACTTTTACATCACTTTTCCTTCAAAGCTTCTATAACACACAGACTTATTTTTTAGAGTTTCACTTTAGGATGCTCCACCTTGAGTTCAGGACTTTTTTAGAATGTGTTATTCAGAATGACTGGAAACATTAAGGACCTTTAACTGATAGTACTGTTTAGCTGATTCAACTTTTCATATGTATAATCCACAAGTTACAAGCAAATCAACTAATGTGCCATTGCTTTCATTGTAAAGAAATATGTTTTTATAACATGCAGAATTATTTACGAGGTTTACACTTTAGGAAAATCCCCCTTGGGTTGAAGACTTTATTCGCATATATTATTCAGTCAATATTACCCTTAAACTGATAGAATGGTTCAAAATAACTGAAGTGAAATATTTCATCAAGTTACAGGCAAATCAATTAATGTGCCATTGCTTTCATTATAAAGAAAGGAAAAGGAGAGATAGATAGATAATTTTGAATTTCTTTTATTACGTCAAAACTGAGTCTAATATAAATGGGAAAATAACACCAGCAAATCAGAATTTTTCTGAAGAAACTAAAATCCTGTAATACTCCTAATTTAGATAAAAATTTTCATAAATGTTGAAGTATTAATACGTTGAATTAAATATTAATAACTATTCTACATTCAACAAGCCAAACATTTCATTACTTGCAAATGTACATTTTCACATTTCCAGCATGCCTGAACAACATATTACCAATAAAAGATCAAACTGTCTGTATTTTTTTATTCTTCTAGATGAGTATGAACACATGAAATGACAGTTTTGTCCAGTATTGTGAGTGTATTTATCAAGTATCAATGAAATGAAAATGAAAGCTAGCGAGAAACCAGTCATCATTATATCGTTTTTGGTCTGTAGGACAGATCCCTTGCTAACAGTAGGACCTCTAATAAAGTAGCTTAGTATTGACATAGGGTTCAATTGATTCTTGCTTGAAAAAAAATTACCCTCCATAATATAATATATTCAATATAATTGTTTTCACTTACACAACATGAACAAGGCTGAAATCAAAATATAATAATCAACCAAAAATATCTATTGTTCATCAATCATTTTTTTTATAAGTCATCATTTTAGTGCTAATCAGATTGTTCTGACATGAAAAGTGCATACTGATACATAAACTGATTTGTGCCGTGAAGGACTTGGTCCGGTTTGTACATATTGTTTATATTATAGGATCTCTGTTCTCCTGACACTTACTGGGGAAGAAAAAAAAAAAACATGCTGAAAAACTGAATTGATGACACATCTAATATGACTGTTGGCCAGGCTGGCAAGGTGGTCGTAACAGGCAGTGCTAAATGACATAGGCAAGAAAGGAAACCTGCCTCCTCGAGCAGCTTCTCAAATGGCAATTTCTTTGAGCCTGATAAAATAAGATTCTCAGGTAATAAACATGTGTGATTTAGCAGAGTAACAGTTTCCACCCTCCTGCTAAGTAAAATACAGCTAATAGTCAAGAAAAGAGCCACTGACTATACCTTATTAAAGAGCTCTCTGACAGACTGGCTGTGAGTATGTAAGGACAAGTCACTGTCACCTCTGTGTGTTATCTGGAATAACTAATTCCATGGTATCTCTTTCACCTTGTATTATGGTAAAATGCATTTGCATGGACACTTAATTTCTGAGGGTTGTAAAACATCAATAGAGTGGCTAATTTAAAGCACTTAGTCTTCATTTTTCTTGGAGTTATTACTCACAATAAGATGATCAGCTTTCTAAAGAAGACAGCAAAAATAATTGCACTGTAACATATTGAATCCTAGTTACAGAAGAATAAAAATGACTTATGAACACCAGAAACTCTTTTCCAAGAAAATGATACAAAAGGTTTGTTCCAATGAAAAGGTTAGTTTTTTTTAATCTTTTTCTACTATTCACACATCTTTGCTATGGGGTTTCACTCCTCTTGTTATTTCAACAGCAGTATTGTTAGTTAATTTTATCTATATACTGTAGTTGTGGCTATGCACATTCCATCATCTGTTACTGGATCTGAGAGACAAAGAGATTAAAAAAATAAAAAGAAAGAAAGAGAATGGAGGTTACACTTCAGGGAGAATTAGCACTTGACACATTAGAACATTAGTGTTTCATTATTTTCTGAATGTGTTTTTTTGATGTGGGGTATACAGTATGTTGATTGGGACTGAGAAGGGGATGCTTGGTAAGGCAGTTAATTTGATTTTGAAATTCAGACATGTTAGTAGTATTTTTTTCCCAGAATGAAAACTATCAAGTAAACACACCTCTAGTTGGCAAATTAAGTGCTGCAAATATCCCAGGTCTCCAAGTAATAAAGTGGGGTGTATTCTCTTAGAAATAGTAATTAGCTAGTCAAATAGAGTGTCAAGTCTCATGGTAGGAATCATTAATACTTCATTGATTCTCACTCTTGTCCTTTTTCATGTTCCTTTTTGGTCAGGTCATTAGAGGGACAATCTTTGTACCTCTCTTTCAATCTTATTATTTGCCTGACTTTGCATGGAAATTCAGCTATTGTTCCCTTCCAACTGGTATGGCTCCAATACCTTCCCTGTGTTGTGGCTTATTATTATCTTATTTTTTACAAACGCAAATTAATCTATATACCTGTATTTTAATATATATCCCCCATGATTAGAACATCAGTCAAATATAAATCTACTCAGAAAAGTGGCAGTGTTAAATGAACTTTTATAGTGGTAAACTAGTTGTTTAAAATATATAGAACATGTATATATTGATAGTGATTTTGCTGTGCATGACCACCTAGCAAATTTTGCAAAATGAGATTTGACTTTAAAGTTTACCATTCACAGTCATTAACTGGATGCTATGAACTAGTAACTTACTAAATGTAACCGTTATGTATGTTTGTCCTTTTGGAGAGAAACATGAGTAAAACTAGTAAATAAGCTTACAAAATGTGTCTAGAAACAACCCTTTTAGGTTTCATCAGCAAAGGAAGCAAACAGAACTGAATAATGTTCCAGAGTCTGCTGTTTACAATGAACAATTGTGCAAAATTTACCCTTAACAGTTTCCTTGTGTCAGTGTATTCTTGTTGAAGATAATAAACAACTACTACTGCAATGCTGTGTTCCATTTGAACTGGGAAGTAAAAATTTCCAAGTGTTTTTATTCTGAGGTTTTTCTGGTTACTGTTATTTTTGTACTCTATTTTCTGGATTTCACCCTTTGAATCTTGTACTGGGACTTGTTTGCTTTGGAATGCTTTGTTTAAGGAATTTTGTTTTTGCCATTCTGAGTATTTATTGATATTTTGTTAATAAATCTTCATTTTTATAAAGATTCTTCATTGCCTTTTTGTTGACAAGACAGAGGTTTATGCTGCTGTTTTTTCTCTCTAAGGGGCTTTTTTTTTTGTATTTTCAACATTTATTACCAGGTCCTCATTTTAGACCTCCTTAGGCCAAAGCCTGTAGGTAGTAGTTGGGGGAACTAACTGGATTGAAGCAAGCTTCTTCTGGGCTAGCTAGTAAAGATCCTACTTTGCTTTATGTGTATTTTGGATGTCTCACACACTTTTTTGCTGTGTTTGTGACTTGCTTACACAATACATGGGTACTAATCTGTGACCTCTTACAAATTTAGGACCTTTATTACCTCTTTCAGAAATAAACTTCTTGCCTGAAGAAGGGGCCTGAGTTGTCTCAAAAGCTTTCATATTCAGTGGCGTCGCTAGGGGCGGGCGGAGGGGGCGGTCCACCCCAGGCTGCACATTTTTGGGGGCGGCATTATTGGCCAAAAGGCTCAGAACACTTCACGTGTAAGCAGCAGTGTTCGGAAAAATATCACTCATGAATGAAAAAAGTCAAATTCTCTGATTTTTCATCCACAAATGCTTCAAAAATCATTTTCAGACGGTCCTTCTGTGACGGCATCAGACACGGCAGTTGATATTTATGAGGCAATAACAAAAATAAACAGAAACATTACACCGATAATAATTTCTAGGAAGATAAACACCTAATTCATAATGTATAATTTTGTTTCGTTAACAATCCGAATGCGTTCTTGCTCATCCCCACCTATCGTTTGTACACTACACCGGTTCTGGTTTTTGCAGCGTAATTATATTAAGCCGTGTTCTGATTATTAGTTTATCAGTACGTCTGTACTATATTCTTGTCTAGATGATGCTTATAAATATAAAATAATAATTCATTACATTTATATAGCGCTTTTCTCAGTACTCAAAGCACTATCCACACAGGGAGGAACCGGGAAGCGAACCCACAATCTTCCACAGTCTCCTTACTGCAAAGCAGCAGCACTACCACTGCGCCACCTGTGAGGACCTATGTGAAAAAATATTGCTGTTTCTCTATATATAAATAAATATATGCAAAATGTATCTTAATTCTTCTCCATACGTCATTTTAATTTTCTATTTAAATAGGTTAACATATTCAGATACGTTGGAGGGCGGCAAATTGAAGCCCTGCCCCACCCCGAGTGGCGCGAACTCCAGCTACGGCACTGTTCGTATTGTAATCTTTTTAGTTAGCCAATAAAAGGTGTCATTTTGCTTGACTATTTACAACATTCATAATGGCTAACACGGTACAACACCCTAGTACTAATGTCCCCTTAGTTATTTACAGACTTGAAAACAAAGCAGAAGAAAAAACACTAAACTGAAAGGTACTGTATAATTGATTAAAAAATTTTAAGCTTGTTTCTAGTAGTACTAGGGTGTTGTACCGTGTTAGCAACTCAGGGGACATTAGAAATAGATAGGTGGTGTAGCAAATTGCCCGGACTCAGACAGACAGACATCATTTTGAAGTCCCAACACATGTTTATTTACCCTATATACAATGTCCAATTATGCACACAATTCAAATATGCACAACCCAGTGCTACAGCACCAATCACCCCAGTAGTCCAGGCCAGTCCACAATACCTTCAGGCCACCTCCTTCTCTCCTCTCTCACTCTGAGAGCTCGTCCTCTTCCACCCGACTCCAGCCTTGAATGAAGGGAGGCGGCCCCTTTTATAGTCACCTGGACGAGCTCCAGGTGGTTCTCGGAAATCTCCCCCTGACACGCCCCTGTGTGGTGGAAGTGCCGGCTGCCTTTCCAGAAGCACTCCGTGTGCCTCTTTTCTTCTTCCCCCCAGCACTTCCTGGTGTGGCGGAAGTGCTGGGGTCCCGAGTCCTCCAGGCATGGTCCGGAGGAGGCATGAGCCCTCCTCCTGTCCTTCTGGGCGTCCCGGCTGGGTACCACCCCCAGCCGCCTGCCACAGTGGACAACAGTGTAGTGAATAATACATGTTTAAATCTTGCCATGGGTCACACTTTTTTCTTACCTGGATGTGTGGTAGACATGTAATGTAAAGCTCATTCTCCTGACTGACTGTTATAAATACCTGCACATTCTCTAGAGCAGTGTTCTATGAGTGTAACATTTAGTAATGCTTTTGGTAAAGATATGAATTACAAATTGTTGGGATAGACAAAGGAGGTGGATTGTTAAATATTTTTTATACTGTTATTTTCATGAGAGTAGATTGAAAATACTGTAAAGATTATGGACTTTGATAACTAGTGGAAATGTTTGCTTAACTATCATCGTGATATTAACTCTGAGCGTGTTCTCACATTCAGATGGTTTGTCTGCTCAGTTCTTATTGCTCCTAATTGTTTTAAAATCAACACAGATATATTGTTTATGGCAAAAACTAATTGAAATGCTCCTTCTTTTTTGTTTTATTCTGATAAGTAAAACAAAGTTAATGGGAATCCAGAACCTTACAGATGTACCTTCATCCTGTCAAATTTGCAGCCTTCGAACCAAGCACATGTTCTCTGTTTTCTTAACATCTTAAACCCAAGGAAACCACTCAATCAGTGAATCAATATAAGTGCAAAGCACTCCCTATGGCTTTATTTGTTATAGATATTTGCCCTTTTTTGCAAATAACCTAACATTCTTTATTTATTATAAAGTATTAATTTATATCATTCATTTTATAGATTATTTTGTTTGTTAATTTACTCTTATTTTGTAGCACTTTGAGATTGTTAAATATAAAGCGCAATATAAATAAAATTTTTTATTATTATTATTATTATTATTATTATCATTCCATTATACCCAAAAAGACTGCTGCTGACTCTTTTAGCCTTCTCTTGAATGTACTAATTTGTGAATTTTTCAACATGGTTTGGTACAATCATCCTTAGTTACATTTGTCTTCAGGGTTGCAGGCATCACACTGCTGGACCACATTGTGACATATGCATCCCTGGCTTCTATGGTGATCCAAAAAGGGGGACACCCACAGACTGCCAGCCCTGCGCCTGCCCACTTCTGAATCCATCAAACAAGTAGGTTACAATTTTAAAAATTTCTTACCAAAATTAAGATTATTTTTGCATTGTCATTTCCTGGAATTGTGTTCATTGGACCTTTATGTGTACTTTATTATGTACTGAAACAAAAGTTACTTAATGAATTGAAAAAAATAGTGAAATATTTGCAATTTGTTGACACTGAAGTATCTGATAAATTTTCCGAATCCATTAGTAGGTCACTGGTGAGTTTTTAATAAGGCAAATTGGGCTTATATTACTGTAAATTGTGGCTTCATTTCTTTATATGGGATACACAATTTTTTAAGATAGACCAGAACCCAAATTATCCATCCATCCATCCATCCATCCTCTTCCGCTTACCCGAGGTCGGGTCGTGGGGGCAGCAGCTTGAGCAGAGATGCCCAGACTTCCCTCTCCCCGGCCACTTCTTCTAGCTCTTCCGGGGAAATCCCAAGGCATTCCCAGGCCAGCCGGGAGGCATAGTCCCTCCAGCGTGTCCTGGGTCTTCCCCGGGGCCTCCTCCTGGTTGGACGTGCCTGGAACACCTCACCAGGGAGGCGTCCAGGAGGCATCCTGATCAGATGCCCGAGCCACCTCATCTGACTCCTCTCAATGCAGAGGAGCAGCGGCTCTACTCTGAGCCCCTCCCGGATGATTGAGCTTCTCACCCTATCTTTAAGGGAGAGCCCAGACACCCTGCGGAGAAAACTCATTTCAGCCGCTTGTATTCGCGATCTCGTTCTTTCAGTCACTACCCATAGCTCATGACCATAGGTGAGGGTAGGAACATAGATCGACTGGTAAATTGAGAGCTTTGCCTTATGGCTCAGCTCCTTTTTCACCACGACAGACCCAAATTACTTAAGTAAAATGTACTCACTATATTTCCAGTTTAGAACACTTTGAGGTTTTTTTTTTGCCTCAAAGATGACAGGTCCATGTTAACCCAATATTACTACATAATAACCCAGTGGATGGGGCTACAGTCTTATGAGTTTCAAGTTGTAAAAAAGTAAAGCTCCCTCAGAGTAAAGAAAGAGTTATATCTAGTCAGGGAATGGACATTCACAGATTTTTTTTTTGTTTGAGACATGGAGAAATAATAGAGTAATGACCATCCTTGGTATTTATTATCCAAAAAAAACCACTTTCTACAATATTGTCATATTTCATATCCAAAGTTCTAGGGTATAAACCCTGATGACTGCAATGGTTTTATAAGTTAGAGTATTATCATCTTCACGCAATGACTTGGCTTATTTTCCTCAGACAATTACAAGATTGCATTTACTAATTTATTAGATTTGTGTTAAATCTTGCAATGATCAATGGCCTCATTTGATAAAGAACATCCTAGTTACTTTGATGTAGATTTTTTCATAAGAATTTAGGCCAGTTTTCGAGGCAATTAATGCCTAAATATAGGTTATTGACTTTGAAGCAAGTCTTTAAATGTATTGGTGAATTAACAAAATTCAAAGCTCTAATCACAATAATCAAAATGTGATGGGGATCCACTTATTTTTTTAAAATGAAAATCAGAGAAACTCATGGATAAGATGGTGACTGAAGACAAAGAGACCATATGCATTTTATTATCACATTATGAAAAATATATCTGACTATGAAAAGCATACAGTATGTTCTTTAACTGAAAGAAAAGGGGAGACAAAAACTCAAATAGCAACATTTTTATGTTGAAAAAGCACGTGCTTTGCATGTAGTCAGCAAACTACTAGATAACTGATATTTGGAGTAAAAGTTTGGCTTGTATTATATCATAAACTTTCTTTTATCTGCATTCTCCTTGAAAACATGAGAATATTTTTGTTTTCTCTGTCATCACTACAAAATAAAATATTAAATCTAAAAATAAAATATCTTTGGGAGATGTATTTCTTTAAGTAGTTCAGCACCACCTGCTCCTGCACTTACAATTTATAATGCTCTTGAAGTGCATCCATGTTTGTCATCTGTAGCTGTAGCACACTGAATTTACTTCCCCAACTTTTTTACTGACTGTATATAAGAAGAACATTGTGGTGAAGGCACAAGTGACAAGTAACATTTACATTGACATTGGTCATTTGGCTCAATGTGATAAACCACGTGCCATAAGTCATGTCTGGTCAAACTACTTATACCAAACAGAGTTTGTGCTTATCTCGGACAAAGATTAAGTGTCTTTTATGGGTATTTGCACATTTTCCCTGTGCCTCCCCATATTCTTCACTTATTAAATTTGCCCCAAATGAATGAGAGTGGATGTTCTCTGATTATTTTTCAATTTTTGTCTCTCTTTTAAACTGCATAGAAGTTGATGGCTGAGTGTAATACTTTAGAAATACTTAGACATGACACAAATTCAAGGTGACAATTTCTATAAAAATTACTTACACACAGTAAATTATGGAAACTGAAAAGAACAGTTGTTAAATCCTTATGGAGCCAGTGTCTTGGGTATGAATCCTATGCCTGAGCATTGTGTGTATGGTCATTTCCTCTCGCATTCCCTTAAGACATTCTTGTTAGGTTAGGGTGTGTGTGTGTGTTAGGTTAGGGTGTGTGTGTGTGTGTGTAAGCCTTATAATAGTCTGGTGCCCAATTCAAGGCTGTTTCCTGCCTGTACATAATGTTGCATGGGACTGACTTTGGCTCCCACAATCCTGAATCCAATTAAGGGGATGGTTATTGATATTGGTTTTGTTTAGGCAATTATTTAGATTAGGGCTTGTGTAATTAAAGTGTAAAGTGTATTTAAAGCTAAATCTTGAATTGTCTGAATTTGTTTTGCTAATATAATTTTGAAATCCATATACCCATAACTTGTTCCATAAATTCCCTCATTGGTCAATAGAGGATGCTGTAGATCAGGGGTGGGCAATGTCAGTCCTGGAAAGCCGCAGTGGCTACAGGTTTTCATTCCAACCCAATTGCTTAATTAGAAACCAATCCTTGCCAATCTCAGACCTTATTTAATTTTATGGCTTGTTAGTCTGCAATGCACGGTTCTTATATCGTAGATTTTTTCCTTTCCAAAGATATCATCCAAATGATTTGAAGCCTTAAATGGATAATTTTCAGTCTGTCACATTTTTCTATTAAGTGTTTTATTAAATTAAGCAGTGTATGATGAACACACACAGATGTAAATGGAAAGAAGCTAGATGGAGAACTGCTGGCTGCCATCTTATTGCTAATAAGGAGCCATTAAAACTGTGAATGCAGCTGAAGATTTAAGATTGAAATAAGCAATTAAGGTTGGGGGCCCTTAACGAGCAAGACCACTAAAATGAAGCATCAAAATGTCACTTAAGCAATAAGTGCTTCATCAGCAATAATTGCCTTCTCATTAAGAAGGTGGGTTGGAAGAAAAACGCGCAGCCACTGCGGCTCTCCAGGACCGACATTGCCCACCCCTGCTCTAGATCCAAACCCAAATAATGACTAATCAAAAAGGCCAAAATTGCAAAAACAAAAAAAGATTTTTTTATTAAAAAAAATGTTAATATAACACAAAGTACAACATAAAATGATAATAACAAAATACCTATTTCCCTATATGGCCAACCTGTATAAGCAGTTGACCAAGACGAGCACATGACATTGCAGGTCCATTTACCCACAAGTACTTCCTAAAACAAACCCTGCTCAACATCTTCTATGTACCTTCTTAAACACTTTCCCCATACCTTGTCCTTGATTTTTCCCGGAAGATGACATAATACCAATAACTTACCTCTGACTCAAAGCTCACCAGCCTTACAGCTAGAAAAGACTTTAAAGCTTTGACAAATGACTAGTTCCAGTATGCCCAGGAATCACTTCCAAGTCATAAATGCTATTCAGAAGCCATGACCACCATACAATGTGACATATAGAGACCTGTCAGGCTGTCTACCCCACCAGCTCAGTTTTGACCAAGAATACTCCCCTCTAGCCAAATGTGATTTACCCAATATCTACTATTAATTATTTTATCTGGTGGTGTTTCTTGGTGGTCTCCAAGAGAGTTTTTATCTGAATTATTTTCAAGTCTTTTATTAAAAAAAAAAAACAGTCCCATGAATATTTTGGTGTAGCTTTATGTATTTGGAAATGAAGAATATTTGTTTGAGTTCATTCCAGGATCTGAACTTAATTTTTCTATTTTTGACTCCAGATCAGGCTCAGTGCAGTGAATTATCTAGCAAATAAAGACCAAGTGCAAGTCATCCACAGGGCATACTTAGGCACATACTTACTCTTGGACCAAAATGACTAGCTTACAGTCACTAATTAACTTTAAGACACATTTTTAGAATTTGTGAATTAAACCAGATTACCAATAAAAAAAAGCTGTGAAGACATGAGGAAAACATGTAACTGTGCACAAACAGTGACCAGGTCAGGATTCAAATCTAGAATACTGGAGCAGTGAGGAAACAATGCTAAACAGTATATGGAACCATGAAAAATGAAACAAACAAAACAAAAGCAAATTCTCTGCTTTATAATATAATATATATTACACAAAGGTTGTCTCCTTTGGTTTTGTAATGTGTGATATTAGATTTCCATATCATACTGTAACTGCCATAAACCCTTTGACTGGACAGTCGGTAACTTCTAAAGCTCCAAACACAATTGCTCCGCTGAGACAGCAACTAAACCCCGGCAGATAAAGCTTGTGATTAGGCCCTCAGGGTGGCAGGCTAGCAGCTGAGAATTCCAGTTTTTAGTAAGGGCACAGGGAGACAAGCTAAAGAAAGTCTCAGTCCTGCATTCCATTGGGATGCTGCCATCCACTGGGCTATATCTAGTGTCGTCAGAAATAGCTTAAAGCCTGCCCTGAGTCTGTTGGGTGGAACAGGATCCCTTCTCTATCTTTGTAGTCCTACACACTGCACTTGCCCTTTTCCCTGCATTAAAGCTGTTCATTTCTGACTGTGGACTATGAAGTTAATAATATATGGTTTTCTTATTTTCTTTACACCTACTTTTACCCAAAATCAACTGAACAGCTTTAGCCCCACATGCCACCTGGATAAGAAAGGAGAGTTAATATGCGATCAGTGTCTACCTGGATATACTGGGCCACGCTGTGAGAGGTAAGTCTGTTTGTCTTTTCTTTACCTTAAGCATTGCCATGTCTGGATCAATTAGTTTTTCTTTTTATTCTATTTGTTGCCTTAGCTTAAACTGTTTTACAATACAAGAATGTTACAATAAAGTCTTATTAAGAAATATACGTATAAGAAACCTACTGAATTATTTAACACTATTATGCATCTATTTGCTGTATAATGTTATTTGTTGAGGAATATAATTTGTGTGTCTATATTGATAATGAAATGGTTAGATATAAGAACTTAAAAACTAAAGAAGGTGGTGTGATGTAGTGGTTAAGGCTTTGGACTTCAAACCTTGAAGTTGTCCGTTCAACTCCCGCTACTAACATTGTGCGGCCATGAGCAAGTCACATCACCTGCCTGTTGTCCAATTGGAAAAACACAAGAATTGTAACCAATTCTGTCTCTCAAATGTTGTAATTTGCCTCAATAAACTCATCAGTCAAATAACGTACTAATAATATAACAAATGAAAATAAGTCTGGTTCCAAGCACATTTTTTTTTTACAATTGAATGGTGTGAAAAATGAACATTTTAAGTAAAGATGTTTTTGATAGATGTTTCTTCTTTAGCCTTTTTCTCCATGTGTGTACAGCACTATTTAAATTTTATTGTGTGACATATATTATACAACATATCCATCAGTTCCTTCAGTTTTTCTGATCTTGTTTTGTTTGGTACAGCTTTGCCAGGTGTAAAATAAACAAAATTAATAAAATAATAATAAAATATGTGAGCTCTAAAATATTTTTTTTTATTTGTTTCTGTTGTATAGTTTCATAAAATGTGGTGGCACACAAATTAGAAGCTTGGAAAATGTTTTCATTTTAATCCATTTACACATAAAAGAAATAATACTATTCATCTCACATCTGTTCCCATCATAGTAACACTGATAATTTGCCAGATCATCTCTTTTCATCATTAAGAAAGTGTGTGGGCTTATTACAAGACAGTATATGATGGCAAATGTATAGCTATCTAATGAATTTATAATGTATAAGTGATGAGAAACAGCCCACACATTTAAAGCATAAAAAACTAGCAGCTGAGTGTGCTTAAGAAGATAAAGTAAAAAATAATACAGCGGTAATTGGGAATGAGTTGGAGTATAATAACATTACATGTTGTATTTAAAATTTGAATTCCAAGACAATACAGCTCTTGAGAATCCCTCCCAGAGTACTTTTACCACAATCTGAAATAATTTTGAATCATTTCCTCTCACCTCAAACATCTACCATTCAAGAAATGCCTTCTCTTTAAGATACTGCAGTCCTTACCAAAACTAAGTGCTAGACAAATACAAAATGAAACTGCTTATCTTAAAATAAACTATGCATTTCTTTAGAGTATTTCGTTGAAAGACTATTTTAATATCATTGTTGGCTGGGATTGGCTCCAGCAGACCCCCGTGACCCTGTAGTTAGGATATAGCGAGTTGAATTATGGATGGATGGATGGACGATTCGTATAATTCTTCTATCACCAGCAAATTTCTTGTGTAGTTTAATCAGCTTAGACTAATTTTCCATATTCCTGTTTTTCAAATCTTCCTAGGACTTCGGCCTATTTAAATCATCTAGTAGTGTACTCATACAGGGTGAGCTTTGGATGAGCTTTGTGTTGGAATTATCTGTTATCTTTTTTCTAGTGATGGACATGTGTTTCCTTCAGCTAGAAGGTGTCAACAGGGCCTTTGACAAGGAATTAACAGTAGGATATACAACACGAGTTCAGGTTTCCTTACCTGCTGGAACCCAATTTGAATGACCATTATTCACTGTTATACCTGAAAAGAGTTACAGTATTGTACATTATTTTGTATGAGGTTATCCAATTATTAATAATTCAATCCATTCATTTTCAGATCACTGTTGATCTACCATAGGCTCACAAGGCACCAGGGGCCTCATGTATAAACGGTGCGTACGCACAGAAATGTTGCGTATGAATGTTTCCACGCTCAAATCGCGATGTATAAAACCTAAACTTGGCGTAAAGCCATGCACATTTCCACGGTAACTCATACCTTGGCATACGCAATTTCTCCGCTCGGTTTTGCAGACTGGCGGCACCCAGCGTCAAAGCAGTGCTACTGTTCCTGTGTGGTCACCCTTTCTTTCTTAGCTCCACATTCCTGACGCGGCTTTATAAATACACTGAAATTAACTGCATATTGTTTATTAGTGTAATGCATCTGATTGTAATTAACCTGTAGCAATATAACGGTCCAGGGAATAGCCATAGTATTCCAAATACCATAACTGCTTTAGCGTTGTTACGCTCACTGCATCTTGTTCTTCTTTTTGCTGCTCCCGTTAAGGGTTGCCACTCCGGATCATCTTTTTCCATATTACTCTCACTGCACCACTCGGAGTATTTATATCACTGTATCTGAGTGTGAATCACAGCAGCAGCTGATCGGAAAGAGAATTATCGGTATACAGTTTCAAGTACACACTACCTCAACCACGGCAAAAAGCGTCAAAGCCTTTCCTGTACGGACCTCGCGTTTCAGAAACAGTTTCATCCCAAGAACTATAAACGCACTCAATCAGTCCATCAAGTGCTCCTTGCAGAACTGTTTGTACTTATAAATACAATTACCTCACTGTAAACTTACCCTACAGTTATAATATTTCACAACCTGCGCTACTTTATAAAGCGCGTATGATGACAATATCATTTTTAAGATGAAATGCAGCAAAATATGTTGCTTATAGTATACAGATAAAACTTTAACTTCATTTAAATAATCTGCATTGCTAATAATTAAACATGAGAGGACACGGTGCCGCAGCGTAGAGCTGGTTCACGGATAGCTCCTGCCTTGCGCTGTATTATTGCTGGTGCTGACGCGACACTGGAAGGATAGACGGATAGAATAATTAAACATGTACTACGAAGATATTTCAATGTTCCTTAAAAGTTTTGAAGAATCGGCATTCTAAGCTTATAGATGGGTTAACGTCTATTACAGAGCTGATTGTGTGGCAATTGGGTATTTGGAGAAAGAAAAGCACGTTTGAAAGAGACAGTACTTCTGTAATAAATTATTTCATCGAAGGTCGCACATGGCGCCGCAAGCCTCTTGCGTGAGATATGAACAATCACTGCGCCACCGTGTTCCCATGTTTAATAACATGATTTCATTCCTATCATCATGAAAAAGATATCACATATACATCTCAGTATTTTAATTATTCAGAGAGCTGTAATATCACGAATGTAATGGATTCTGTGTCCTGTCGGAGAAAGAAAAAGAACGGAAGCACGTAGTGATTCACACACATAGAGCACATAGAAGATCAAACACAGAAAAAAGCATTTAACATGCTACTTTAGTTACGATGGGATTTGAGAAACTAGTAAAATAAACTATTTTAAGATGAAGTTTATGATGTTCTACTTTAATGGCAAAATAAACTACGTGATTAAAGTGGAAATTTCGAGATTAAAGTTGACATTTCGTGCTTTTTTCCCCACTGTGTGCCTATTTTTTTGTCTGTACCCTAATAAGCTTTCATATCACACTCAGACGGTGGGCTACGACTTGCCTTTTCACGGCGACTTTGATATGTGATTTCTTTTTTATTTCGGGTACTGTGCGACTTTGTGAACTCGATCTTTCGAGTTTCTCCGACACTGTCACTCGATCAACTTTCTTTTGTTGATTATACCACTGTTTAAACCAACAAATAGTACGTTTTTCCTTTGCCTCCACTTGGTATTCGCTGAAATTCTTATATTTTCCCCTGTGCTTTTCCCATTGTCTTTTCACACAAGGCTATTTATATTGATTTGCATATTCAAAGAAGCGTAATTCTGGGAGGAGTTGGGGTGGGACAGAAGGCGCATGCACGTGCGTTACTTTTCACGCTGATCTGGATTTATGTAGTGGAAGAACGTGAAATTTTGCATGCGCACAGATTCCTGCATCTGGATTTTTCTGTGTGTACGCACAATCCCGCTTTTGTGCTTACGCCATGTTATAGTGTGAGTTCTACGCACGGCGTTATACATGAGGCCCCAGGTCTTTTGTGTATGTCTATGTACAAGGCAATAAACATTCTACAGCTTAATAGCAACACATACCTACTTTTACACTATTTAAATGTTAGAGATAAATTGCTGAATCTATCTATCTATCTATCTATCTATCTGTCTGTCTGTCTGTCTGTCTGTCTGTCTGTCTGTCTGTCTGTCTGTCTGACTGACTGACTGACTGACTGACTGACTGACTGACTGACTGACTTTTTTTGGGTAAATTATGCTTATTTATTAATGGTTAATGAGAAATTACTTGATCTCACTGTGCTGGTATATATTTAAGAAATTGCAGCACAAGTGTGCAAACAATAATCAGCCAACGTTCTCATTTAAAACACCATTTAGGATTACAGTATTGGCTCTTTAATTTGGAGCTGCAATGCAGGAGCTCCCTTGGGAATCTGACAGTGATATTGCTTTGCGGCACCTGGCTGTAAACATCACTGCGGCTAAGTTCTATTTTAAACAGACTTATTTTTGTCTTCTTCAGTGGACAGTACCACTGTTTCTCAAGGTAATAATCTTTAAAAAAAAATAAGCCATTGCACCAAATCAAAAATACAAATGCATTTTGTGAAGGCCATTTTGTCATTTTTACATTACTTCTGCACTAAGAAGTTTGCAAAAGCAATCAGCAAACACAGAGTAACACTTGGGTATTATTTACCACACCACAGAAGCTGTGGGGCAACAAATTATGCTTCCATAAGAAATTAGTGTGATGGATTTTAGATGGTAATTTTTATATGACTTGGTTGTGCAATTAGTCTGAGGAAATTGCATACCAGTGGGATGAAGCTGTTCCCCAGAAGCAGACTGTAAATTCCTTGTTTCCAAATGGTCTGATATTTCAATTTAATGCATGGTTAGCTATCCATCTCCTGAGATCCCTTATACAATTTCTTAAGAGTTCCTGTGATTTTTCCTTATCAACAGATGTTATTTTCTTTGCTTTCATAGTAAAATGTTCCATCTGCGTACAAATTAATTCAATCTGTAGTATGATGAAAGATGTAATATAATTTGAAAAAATAATATTTATTGATGTGAACATATATTATCTCTTGCAAGGAGCTGAAGCCTATATGACAGCAATGGGTACAAGGCAGGGACCAACCAGACTATTGAAGGCACACACCAAATTAGCGTAAGAGTCATTGACTCAAGTAGCGAACATATCTTAGAGTGGCTGAAATTGGAACACTTAGAAAAATACCATTTGGACAAAGAAAGAATATGCAAACATCACAAAGGCAGTGACCTTGACAGAAATAAAACCCAAGTCCCAGTACCTTACAGTCAGCAGCAGTAACCACCAAACATCTGCGTTTCAAATAATAATATTTAGCATTAAATAAGGACAGTGTGGGTGTGCATTTTTTAGTGTTGCTGTTTCCATGCTCATGCAACTCTAGTTCATATCACTGTCTGCATAGAGTTTTGACATTCTCTTTGTGTTTCAGTGGGGTTTCTCTTGGTTCTCTAGTTTCCTTCCCCTTCCAAAAGTATATATGTTAGATTGATTAATGGCCCTAAATTGGGTGAATATGAATGATTCTGCTTGTGTAGACAATTACTGTATGCCATGTGATGTGGTACTCCATTGTATTGCAATAATCAGGTTCATAAAAAAGTGTGAATGAATGGAAGATTAATGAAAATCTGTACAATAATTACTTGGATCTTGTGGGAAACAGCCCGGACACAGACAGGTAGACATGGTTCTTAAAGCACCACACACGTTTATTTACAATTATGTACAAGTGAAACACGCACACCCCAGTGCCGCAGCACCAATCACCCCAAAGTCCAGGCCTCTTCCAAATGCCTTTGCCTCTTCAGGTCCACCTCCACTCCTCTCCTCGAAGACTCTGTCCACTTCTACCCGACTCCAGCCCCTTGAGTGGTGGCTGCTGGCCCCTTTTATAATTCACCCGGAAGTGCTCCAGGTGCTTGATTGGCTTGTTCCGGCTGCACTTCTGGGTGTGGTGCATACGTGGCCCACAAGGGCGCAGGAGTCCCAGCTACAGCACCCCCTGGCAGTGCCTGCGGGACCCAACAGGGCTGCATCCAACTTCAATTCCCATGGAGCCCTGCGGGAGCCCGAAGCACCTCTCCAACCCAGGGGGGCGGCCATCTAGCGTCTAGGGGGAAGTATTGTACCGTCCAGGGCTGCTCCCCTTGAAGATACAGTGCAGGGGCGTCCCGGCTGGGCATGGACGCCAGCCACGTGACACAATCTATATATTTTACTTGGAGCAAACCAATGGTAATGTCAGAAGGCCCAGTTTAAGCCTGTTTCTCTTTGGATAATATATGACTAACCGCAGAACATAAATAACATTTATTTCGATAGAGTGTATTACAGTTTAAACCACTTTCCTTTATTTAAAGGTATTTCTTACAGACTTGTTGATCTGTTTTATTGTTGTTTTCTTAGGCTAGGTCCACACTACTTCATCTTCATTTAAAAAACAGCATTTTCACATCATTTATAAAAGTATCACTGCCCACACTAAAATGACTGAAAAAACATTTGACAAGGTGGTTCGCCTACAATGGGCATGTGTGCATCAGTGGAAACAGGGAGGAAGAAGTGTCCTACTTTAAGAGAAACAGATTACACTGATAAAGAGTTGCCAGTACCAGTCTGGTCACACCGTATAACTGGTTGTGAAGAATAAAAAAAAAACATGCAATTATTGTGGAGTTGTCATTGCAGATGTGAATTCAGAACAGAACTGGCTTTGAATTCTTCTGACAGGAAGAGGCAGGTTCAGGAGGACAGATACCGAAAGTGACATCAGAGGTGTCATAGATGTCAATCATCCAGTCTGCAGAGGGTGGAAGAGAGAAAGCATTAGGACACAGCACCAACCCTGGAGGGACAGTAGAATTACAGTCAGTAGAGCTCTCCAGCGGTCCCTTTTGCGCACATGCATGATACCTACATGCTAGACATTCATTTGCAGCTTACATTTACACATTGAAAACATTATGTTGATCTATAGTAAATACAAACTTGCACTGCTACCAGTAATTTGTAGCTGCCTGACATCATTCCTCAAAATGTCTTCTTTTAAGGCCCGATCATAATATTTCTTCATAAAAATAACACAGAGTGGATGATTGGCATACTACCACAAGTCTTTGCTTCTTCCTGAGTGTCCACAAATGTTTTGCAGTCATGCCTGTTAACATGAATTTGTTTTCTGATTAGTTAATTGTCATGTAAATGCAGAAGAGTGTACACCCTACCTGATTTATTATTTAGTTATATTTTGTTTCTGTATATGATAGGTGTTTGGTACCTACCATGTCCCAGATATTGTAGGGAAAGGCTTCACCTCCATGACACTGGTGTATACTAAGAGAGCTTTAAAATGGATGGATATATTGCTTTGTTACTCTGCTCAGTATGAGAAGTGCTACTCCTAGAAAAAAAAAAGATTTTTTGAGGGTGACACTCATTTCCATAAAAATCTACATAATTTAATTTTAGATATATTGCATATTGATAATCTATTTAACTTGAATATTGTTGTCATTAATGTAATCATTAATCTGAAAAAGCACTTTTTTGACATCTCTTCAGCAGTTTAGTTAAACCATTGTAAAACAGGTTGTTTTTGAATAAGTTAAATTCCTAAAGGGATGTATTTAAGTCAAAAGATATTGGTCTTCCAAAATGCTTGCATCCATTTGTATATCTTTAGAAATGGAAACAGCAATATTTGATAGCCTTGTTCATTCCCTTAGGAATGCTGCTGTTTATTGGGAAAGGTTAATATAATTTTCACGTATGCAGTGTTCCAAGTGAATGGTTCATTTTCACATCAGACTGTCCAAACCAATAAACTGTCCAATTAATTAAACTCTGTCGCTGACACACATAGTATTGCACTATATTAAATCATGCATTTCTGCATTTACTAAACATAGAAAATTAAAACAAAAAACTTAGAGAAGTATTTTTTTTTCTCTTTTGTCAAATCAAATCTGAAGTAAAACAAAGAGTATCCACACTATAATAGATACATCACATTTTAAATCTAATTGATAATGAGAAGACAAGGAACTCAAGAAAAAAAAGGAATTAATTGTTGGGCCTAATCACAGAGTACAGCTGTCAAAATTCTTTTCTTTCCATCTGAAATAAGATGCTGCACAAAGGCGCCTAATTGTCTTTATAGAAAGCAGTATAATTTTGAGATTTGAGTTCATTTCTGATCATGTACATAATGTGCACTTTCAATTTTTTGAAACTGCAGGTGTGCTGATGGGTACCATGGCCGTCCTGCGGAGCCAGGAGGCTCTTGCCAACCATGCGAGTGTAATGGCAATCTCGACTTGTCATCCCCTGCGAGCTGTGACCCTGTCACAGGCGCCTGCCTGAAATGCAAGGACGGATTTAGCGGCCAGTATTGTGAGAGTTGCTCAGACGGGTATTTTGGAGATGCTATTATAGCCAAGTCCTGTCAGCGTGAGTACACTTTTATTTCTATTCTTACCGTGATCTCGAGATTTTTTTTTTTGTAGTAAAAGTTCCAGTGTGTAACCTTGGTAAGAAAAAATGCATTTCAATTTGATCAAATTATGAGCACTTTATATTGTAGTAGTTTTTCCCCCAAGCATTATAACATTTGTGATACTTCTTGTAGTTTGCTTTTTGCATTTTTACTCTTAAATGACTGCTTTTATGGATGTGGAGTGAAAGTAAATGTATGGGTGAAGGTTAACTCTGTGTCAGGTTGCATTCATTCTCAGAAAAAAAAAACAGAACTCTAAAGCTTTAAAGTAATTTAAAGAGTTTCAGATGCTATAAATATATCCTCATGAGTCTTTATCAATCCAACATCACTCTTTAGGATCAGTAAAGAATGAAAAGGAAATTGACAGTGCGAGAAAGAAGCATTCACAATGTCCAAGGTTTTCTGTGCCCACACCAAAGAAATATAATACAAAGCTTAACTGAGGAAATTTTCATGACAGTACATCCTAAACATAAATATAACCAGACTCTATTATATTGGATATAACGCTGGACTTTAAGCCAAAAGGATGGAGGTTCATTATCTGATTTTCAGTGTGACACTTTTCTCCAAAATCTGTGTAAACAACTGTAGTTTTTCCTGACTGTTTAAGTCATCTTGAGGAAAGTGTTCATTTGTATCCACAGTGCAATGGACACAATATAAAATAAAGCCTTGTAGGGGTCACCAGTCCACCCCAGGGCATCCTCCATTATACTCAGATACAAACACTCACACAGGTCCAATTTGAAATCACAAAACAACCTAACACACGTCTTTGAGGATTTGTAGGAAAATTGTGGAGAACGTGCAAATTCCACAAGGGCACATTATTCAAACCCAGGATGCTGGCTCTATGAGGTAGCATTGCTAAGCATTGCACCACCGTGCCAGTCAGATATTGATCAAATATACAAAAATGATATTCAAAAAGGGTATAACACATGTACCCAACGGAAAGTCAGTAAAAATGATGTTTTAGGTTATTTTGACATTTAGTTTCCCTTGCCTTCTCCAAGATGACATCCTAGTCACATTACTGCATAGTAAAAGGGGTTGCTTGAAAAAATATAAAAATAGGCCAGACTTGATCTTTCCAACATCTTAGAAAACTCTGCCATTCTGAAACTTCTCTACATTATAGTCCCAAGATTTTACAGAGAATGGCACAATAGACAAAACAAAATCCAGTGAGAACAAGTTCTGTTAGTAAAAATGTTTTACGACATTTATGAGATAGCTGAAGAATGGACAGACTTGTTCAGGTCTCAGTAGACAAACAAAAGTGCTTTACAACATTGATATGAAAAAAAGGAGATTCTAAACACTTAACTCCCTGAACCTTGAAGCAGATAGTGTGGCCCTTATGTCCCTTTTTGCTACTTGTTGCCTTTGCTCATCGGACACTGCAGCCCACTTATGGATACTAGACAATAATACAGCTGGGCACAGGTGCCAGATGTTTTGTCATTCAACATAGATAGATATCTAACATCCTATTTGACTCCTAGTTAATTTCTTACTCTATTTTTGCTTATTTGTAAAATGTTTTTGATTCATGGGAGGCTAAAGTTAGGGTGTGAGAGGAAACAGTGCCTGTGCAAGGTTGGTGTTAAGGTCTGTCTTTATCCTGCTTATTTAGGTAGTACCAGCAGGTTTAGTAAGGAGAGAGGGCGATATTGGGATGTTTTGTTTATAGGTTCATGCTTTTAATTGTGGGAGGGAACCAACGGAGTAAGTCTCAAGAGCTGCAGTGACATGGCTGGGCACTGATTTAGCTATTTACATAATCCTGATTTTTCACTTATGTTTCTCCTCTTTCAGTTTCATTGCTAACTTAATGGTGCTATTCCTGAAAATTTAGAGCTTTGGTTAATATGGAAATTTGAGGTCCTTCATACATAAGTCATATACAGTGTGTATGGGGCCAAACCCTGCAAATGATTAACTTTTAGGCTTCAGAAGTGTAACTTTTTTGCTTTCATTATAGGAATCAAGAATTCTACCAACAATCCCACTTAAATTAATAAATGCTACTCTGAATTCTATTTACAGTATTTTTTCAGAAAGCTCTATCCCTATTCTCCTAAATATAAATTATTTATCATTATTTGTAGAAGGTTAGTGAGAAGGATACATATCCTACTAGACTCAAAGCCTTCAAATCTAGAATTTAAAGTGGATTTGGACTCTGTGATCAAAGGGCCCCCACCTGGCCCTAATGGCTTTCTGGTTAAATTCTGCCACAAAAATTGATTTCCCTACTAATATGGCTATAATTACACTTTTAATTAAATGAGGTAGTGAACTCTGTGAATGTTCAAATAACAGCCCATTATCTTTCATTAATTCCAGTGCTCAGCTTCTGGCAATACATCTTACCAGAAGCCTACAAATTGTCATCCACAAGTCAGTACACCCAGATAAGACTAGCGCTTTTCATGCTTATTATGTTGCAGACAGCATCTGCTACCTTCTTCATGTAATTAATGCATATCCTAACATAACATCTGCAGCTGCTGTTCTCTCACTAGATACAGGGAAGACATTTGACCAAGTAAACTGGACCATTTTTGTTGGGTTTAAAGTTTGATGGGGTTTGAGGTACATTTTATTATTATAGTCACGCACCTGTATTCTTCCCCTTCAATGGTCATATTTACTAATGCTGATATCTTCCAGCCCTTTTAAATTTGCACAGATGACAGACAAGGCTGTTCACTATCTTATCTCTTCTTGAATCTTTCCATTTAACTTCTTGCCTTTTCTCTTTGTAAATTGAATCTGCCAACCTTTATTGATAGATGTGGCATTCTTTGAAAAAGTTCTTTATTAGCCAATGACTTAAGCCTCTTTCTTGATAAAGGCTCCACAGCGTTCCTTCATATCCTTAATTCGATTGGTTCTGTTTCCTTGAAATTACTTTTTTCTGTTATGAGCGCCAGGCTTGAGAAACTCAAAAATAGACTTTAAAGTCAAAATAATACCTCAAAACTCCATAAACGCCTCAAAGGACAAGTGGGCCTGGCCCAGAAGCAAAAATCAGGTCAGTTCTACAACCAAGAAAACGGTCAGGCTTATGAATCTCAAAGAGGATGGGGAAAGTGTGAAACCTTAGGCCCATGAACACAACAGATTTGCTTAATAATTATAAAGCTTACTTACAAAAGATTAAAAAAATGATCAAAAAACTATTAAATGTTTTCTCCTAAGAGGCACCCCGAGAAAAAGCAAAACGAGTTATAGAGAAGGAAAGCTTAACAAATACACAATTATTTATAAACAAAACAATGCTGTACTTATTAAATAATAATAATGATAAAATACAATAAGAAAGAAAAGAAAATCATGTTAAAAGTGTAATCACAAAAGAATTCACAAAGGGCAATAAAAACAAAAGAAACTAGAGCCAGGGATGAAATCCTACCGATAACATGACACTTTGGCCATGCCCAGTTTCACCATTCATCCTCATGTCAAACTTATTTAAATACTTTGGCATAGTTATCATTAACATGATTCAGGACATCATGGCCTCTGCCTACCATTGTATCTTACAGGACATTAAAGAATCCCTTCCTGCCTGGTCTGTTTTGGCCCTATCTTTCCATTGTTACCATTAATACAATGAATATCGTACTATTCATTGTATCAGTGCTATGCTCTGTCTTTCCCACCAATCAAGTATTTTTTCATATTCTAGAACTTGGGTCTGCATCCTCTGGTTGATCTGGGATTGGATTGACCATCCTGCCATTCCATCACTGTTATTCTGTACTGAATATTGACTTGTTTACCCTTGTTCTGTTTTGTCCCCTTTGCCTCTCTGAAGGTAAATGCTCAACCTGGTTCTCTTAACTCTTGGAAAGTATCAAATTGAAAGAATTCTGGGCTCCAACCTGAAATGCCATTCTCACGTCCCACCCTTCCACAATGATGCCCCTCGAATTGATAGACATATCACCCTCTTTCAGTTTTACCAACCATTAAAGAACCTTGGTGATATTTCAAATGTGTGTGTCTTCAAATTTTCAAGGTTTCTATTTTTATCTCTTCTTTCTTTTTTATCAGATGTCAGTCTTAAAGACATGCGGAGTTACATCATCTTCTCTCTTTCCTTCCCCTCACACTCTTTTTCTTCTTTTTGTTTGCTTTCTTACTTACTCTCCATAAAAAGCACTCACCTCATAATATGGGGTACTGAATAAAGCAGATTAAAATCCATAATCTATATAATTAGTCTTACAGCATGATCTTCCATTCTGGAGCATCTTATCCTAAAATACCATTAGTAAAAATAGCACTCTTCACTCCAAAAACCTAACCATCAACATATTCTTGTTCAATTCAAGCATTGTTTATTTCTTAGGTCAACATACCAGGGTGATGCTGGTAGTTTAGTGGAGTGATTATTTTTATTTTTAGCACACATTAGGCTTTGTTAGTCTTATATCAAATAGTACTACTGGGGGGTAATAGGCAATGGCACAAATCGTGTATCATCTCAAAAAGGTTTTAGGAATATCTGAATGACTTCAGTGTACTCAAATAACCCCAGATGGATCATTTGGGGTGCAATTAAACATGAATTTGTAGCCATAATATCTGTAATAACTGTGCAATGCTATTTTTTAGTATGTGCTGAAATACCAAAAAATCTGTTTCTAGCAACTTGTTGAACCCATACCTTAAAGAATTCAGGTTTCAATGGAGGCCTGAGTGTAAATAACCATTAACTAAAGAATTTAAGGCAAAAGCACAATGTTACTGACATAGGCCAACTGACTATCCTGCTTCTCCCAGGACACTTTATCATTTTGTTAGCAAACATTTCCGTTCAGAATTGTATAAAATTAAGTAGATTAAGAATGTCCTTTTCTATTAATAACTGCTGCAACCTAAAGTTCCCATTCCATGAGAAAGAACAATAACTTATGAAAACAGCAGAGTCAAAAAAAATAGAAGTTGAAAAGAAGGGGAGCAGGGTGTACCTGCATTGTGATGGATTAGCACATAAAGTTTTCTATTGAATTTTAAAATGGATGGATGGATGGATTTATTATCACATTACAATGAATAATACACAGATCAGTGAAAAATACCTTCAGTACTATATCTCATGCATTAATATTTCAACCCCCAGAAGAACTATGTGATCAGAGAGCCCAATGTGCAGTAGTCCATCACAGGTATTGAGACATCAAAGTGATTAACAAAACTTTTTTATTTTAGAACAGCCTATTTTAAAAATGCTTTAGACCATTCCTCAAAAAGAAAATTTTTATTTGTTTAAAGTGAAGTAAGACATCCTGGTAGTTTTGGATTCTTCCAAGTAAGTAACATAAGAGAACAAACATGCAATGAAGAGTAAGGATTTTTTTCATAACAGGTTTTGCACTATCAGGTGTTATTTTGAATAATGCTAGTAGATAATCTATAGAGCAGAAATGAGAATGTTGAGATGGGTGTGTTGGGGCACAAAGAAGGACACAATAAGAAATTAGTCAATGAAAGGTACAAAAAAAGTAGGATAGATATCTAAAAAAGTACAGGAAAGAAGGTTGAATTGGTATGGACTTATGATGAGGAAAGACAATGAATATGTGGGCAAAAGAGTGGTGGAAATGGAAGTACAGGGGAAGAGGGAATGAAAAAGTGAGGGAGGCCAAAGCAGAGCTGAATGGATAAAGTAAAAGAAAATCTGAAGGTAAAGTGCTTAACTGCTGAGGATGTGCGCGACTGAGCTGATTGGAGAAGGTTGACCAAGATCATCAACCTCGCATAGAAGTGGGGAAAGATGATGAAGAAGAAGACATCACAGGGATATATTTGGGAGTGCCATGCAATTTCCATTAACCACGTATAATCCCAAATTGGTTGTGACATTTCCAAATTTGAATTTTTTTTCTTATTTCGTTTTTGTACCCTGCAGCTGGTTGTTTAGGAAATATTTTGAGGCCTGCATTGTAGGAAACCTTCTTCTTCTTCTTTCGGCTGCTCCCGTTAGGGGTTGCCACAGTGGATCATCTTCTTCCATATCTTTCTGTCCTCTGCATCTTGCTCTGTTACACCCATCACCTGCATGTTCTCTCTCACCACATCCATAAACCTTCGCTTAGGCCTTCCTCTTTTCCTCTTCCCTGGTAGCTCTATCCTTAGCATCCTTCTCCCAATATACCCAGCATCTCTCATCTTCACATGTCCAAACCAACGCAATCTTGCCTCTCTGACTTTGTCTCCCAACCATCCAACTTGAGCTGACCCTCTAATGTACTCATTTCTAATCCTATCCATCCTCGTCACACCCAGTGCAAATCTTAGCATCTTTAACTCTGCTACCTCCAGCTCTGTCTCCTGCTTTCTGGTCAGTGCCACCGTCTCCAACCCATATAACATAGCAGGTCTCACTACCGTCTTGTAGACCTTCCCTTTCACTCTTGCTGATACCCGTCTGTCATAAATTACTCCTGACACTCTTCTCCACCCATACCACCCTGCCTGCACTCTCTTTTTCACCTCTCTTCTACAATCCCCATTACTCTGTACTGATGATCCCAAGTATTTAAACTCATCCACCTTCGCCAACTCTACTCTCTGCATCCTCACCATTCCACTGACCTCCCTCTCATTTACACACTTGTATTCTGTCTTGTCCCTACTGACCTTCATTCCTCTCCTCTCTAGAGCATATCTCCACCTCTCCAGTGTCTCCTCAACCTGCTCCCTACTATCACTACAGATCACAATGTCATCAGCAAACATTATAGTCCATGGGGACTCCTGTCTATTCTCGTCTGTCAACCTGTTGTAGGAAACCTTACCAGGCATATTAATAGTATAAGATATCTCAAATAAACAGGAAAATTATGCCTTTGGATGCAAGGCTGTCAGAAGGGTTCATGACTCAAACTAAAAAGACCCAACACCCCATGAAGTTTTAAGTAATTATTTCCTTACATGATAAAAGCAGAGCTGTTATTTACAATGTCCCCCAAAAGAGCCTAGTGTAATGCGGAGATGTCACACACAGAGGCAATTTAGTCTTCCTCAGTTAACCAAATATACAAATCTGTGGGATGTGTGAGGAAGACTGTAGTACCCAGAGGAAAAAAATAAAAATAAAGAAACATGCACACACAGGGAGAAGAAAGCAAGAACCACACAAAAAGTGACTGGACTTAGAATCAAACTAAGGACTCACCTGAGTGCCATGAGATATTTGTTATAAAGCTTAGGCTTTTCTCAGTGCAGCTTCATCTTGTTTAAATCTGTGTTTTAAGGTAGATTGATAGTAATTGTAAGGATTTCTAAAATAGTAATAACATTATTTCTGTTTAATATGAATATACTTCCAATACAAGTGAAATAATTGTAACTTTAAAAAAAAGCCAATAGGAAAATTATTTATGCTTTCAAATCCTGATGTAATACAGAAGTACTGTAGTCCCTGCCTCCCAGCTGCTAGCACTCTGTACAAGCTGTTCGGTGATTCACTTTCAACGGCTGATGATTACAATACCAGATGCTGCACAAATGCAGTATTTAAACATGCAGCTCATATCTTGGAAAAAAGGCAAACATTCTCACACTGCACTCTAATTTTGAATGACTGCTTAATAAAAAACAAAAGTTTTTCCTTACCTCATAGGCATTCCTTTAGAGAAATGTCTTATGTTGTGTAGTACATATGATTGAGTAGCAGAAATTTCAATGCTATTTTAATTAGGATTTAATTATGATTGATGCCCAAAAGTAACCCTGCAGCCATTTTCTCTACCTACCAACGGAATGTCAGTTTTCATTAACCACTTTTTGAATCAAACAGTACTAAAATGTTTGGTGAACTCCTCTGGTGAAATCATTACTGGTCAATGGTGAGTAAAGTCAGAAATATCTTTGTGTCAGCACTTTTGGACCTATCCCCCTTTTCCTTTATTTCGTGTGAGATAATTCATTTTACTTTGTATAGTCTTACTTGTCTCCATAACATAACAATTGAATTAAACAGGAGATAACTGTAAAGTATTTATAATCAAGCTGCTCTGGAATATTCTGTGACTGTTAGTAATCAGCTGACATGAGAAATTTAGAGCAGCTCCAAAAAAGTAGTTTTTAATTGAACATTGTTTTGAAGAGCCTCGTGCCCTGTGTTGGCTGGGATTGGCTCCAGCAGACCCCCGTGACCCTGTGTTCGGATTCAGCGGGTTGGGAAATTGATGGCTGGATATTTTGAAGAAATTTTTTGTTTGACAAAACAATTATGGAAGATTAGTGTTATGTTTCAGCCAGCACTGCATCCCTGGCTCAAATGTGTTTTTATGTGTATTTAATCTTTTTGTTGTTTTTCAAATATTTTTTGTATGTTACATTGTTATTTTTATTTTCGGTTTGTTTACTGTTATGTATTATGGTATCTTTATGTGTTTTATTGGTGTTTTTGAATTATTATTATTTTTATGTATTTTCCATGATGATTGTAGCTATGTATTGTTAATATAAATGTCCTGATGTTCCTTGTGCCTGGTGGCTGAAGCCACAAGGGGCCAGGCCATCCTAACACTCATTCTGAGAACCTCTTGCTGGTTATTTAAGGCCACAGCTGAATAAGTTCAGTTCAGGAGATCATTGTCGTGTGTTTTTGTTAATCTGTTTTGTGAATACAAAGGTCCCTCCATATCTGCAGGATCTACATTCCTTGCCCCACTGCAGATCAGTGGAAGACCAGCTTAGGGAGACACAATCAGGCAGATGGACTGGCTCCCTGCTCTTGTCATTTGAAACTTGGTAATGATCCTTCCGCTGGTTTACCTACGGAAAACAAGTTACAGCTTTTACTTCCTATACAGTCAAGTTCAATCATCATGTAGGCACTCTGCAAAAGGCCACGAGTGATTGCGGCAGTGCCGATCTGAGGACTTCACTAAACCATCCAATTGGTAGTAGTGACGGGTGGTGTGAACAAAGAGCAGTGTTTTAATCAGTGTAAGCTTATAGTCAGCACTAACTGGGAATTCCGTGTTCATAGGGATCAATTGTAAGCCCCATCACAAATGAGGTTCAGTGGCTTACCCATATGCCGGTTAGACATGTGTTGATCCATCCAGGACATCAATGGTCGTCACAGACCTGTTATTGCTGCTGCATGAGAAACATCTCAGATTTTTTTTTCTGCTGTGCATGGCTACAAATAGGAACATGAAAATTCTGAGTGTCTCAAAATAGTTTGCAATTTTGTACACATGAATAAGATAATCTATAGTAAGGTTTTACTGTGTTAAGCAAATCAAAAGTTTTATTTATAGCCATGCCGTGGGCATGCAATACCATGACTAATTGGCTAGGTGGCTGGAGTGGGTGACATAAAAAACAGTGGCCAATGACATCATTCATGTTGGATACTGTTGGCAGGCACATTTAGTTCAATTTTGTGAATTTTTAATTTTTGGATTTTTCTTTTGGTTAATATTTTCAAACCATGGGCAACTGAAACCACAGATGGAGAATTTGCTGTTGAGGGAGGAACACTGTATTGTTAATTTCACTGTATTTTTGCACAGTTTAAAGGATTGTGATTTCTGGATTTTATATATGGACATTGTTAGCTTAGGCAGAACACAACATTCATTTGTGTTTAATTATTGAAATGAGGCACCAGTTTAAAAACAGTGGACAGCTGAAACATACTAATTCATTTTTGTGCAGACAAATTGTAAAAATATACAAATGAAAGTTTGGAGCACCTTAAATACTTAATCACTGGAAAACCCTGCATGTACTGCACCGTAAGCACTCCCTTTTGAATTATTTATCACTTATTTTAAACTGCATGTCAATCAGTGTTAACTCTAGGGACTGACATGGCATGAGCCAAAATTTTTAGTTGCATTGACATGTGAATGCTTCTTACTATTATGTAATATAATTTACCTATTATGGTATGTATTTATGTATTTATTAAAGTATACATACAATTTATTAATTTATTCATGAAGCTGAACAGCTATATTGCCCATGATGTTAAAAAACATGTATGGGGAACTTGACCCTGTACCATTTTACTCACAGCCAGATATTAAAACTAATTGAAATCTGATTTAAAATTGCTACAAATCACTACTCTGTGTTGGCATAAAACTCACAAAGTAGACTTGAAAAGAAACACAGTTTAGTTTATTTTTTCTGTCATTCATTTACTGCCTGGCACTCTCTGTGTACTCAGATGTTATCAAATATATGAAGCAGGCTCCCACAATTTATTGTTGTACACGTTCAGTTTAGCGGAGGAAGGACTGACACACAGACATCAGCAGCATTTAATGACCCTTTAGGGTCCCATTATTAGGCGTTTTGTCACATGCAGCTTGGCTAACTCCCTCAGTTGGCTTCAGGAAACACTACTCTCTTTCTAAACTAATTCTCATTGTCGGCTTCAGGGGTACCTGATAATGCTTGGGGCTTCCTCATGTTGCCATTGCATCTAGTGTTACTGTGTATTCATGCTAATCTGTATTTTTGTCAGATTCATGTAATTTTTACTCTACCTAAACTTCTTCTAGTGTTCAGAGACTGCACCGAGTGAAGTTCACTATATAAAAGTATTTGATCTGACTTAACATTATAAGACCCTAGTTCTAAGACTCCAAAAGTGAACCAACTCTGAATTATAAATGTCACAATTTATCACCTAACACAATTTATAATTTGGGTCAGGCACATTTTTACCCACAGTGTACCTCTTGACAGTGTCTGATCTACTGTACAGAATACTGATACAACTGACATTCCATAAAAACAGGAGAATGAGTGCCACAGCAAATTGTGTGTGTGCTTTTAAGTATAGATAGAGCGTACTTTATTTGCCTCAAGGGGAAATTTAGAATTTACAGCAGTCACAGTGTAGCATTATAAAGGTGCATTGCAATAGACAGCTATGCCTGTTAAGGGGTAAGGTTTAAATGGATGAGCATGTGGTGTCAATGATAATGGACCATCTGTCCAGTAGGCTGCAGGTTGTGATGCTCAAGGACTGTGTGGATGTGGATGTGAGCAATGCTGGACTACCCCAAGGAGTCAGTCCTGCTCAGCTTGTATACATCAGACTACAAATATAACTCCAGGTCACATCAATTAGAGATATTTTCTGGCATATAGGACTCAGTGGAAGAGCTCTGTACAGTGCTATAGACGCTTGGAGGTCCACATCAGTGACATACTGGATTGGTTTAGTAACAAAGAGGAACTATATAGAAATGGCACAGCAGACTCTTCTTTCTTAGGAAGCTGCATTAGTTTGATGTTAGCAGTGACATCCTGTACATGTTGTATGGTGTGCTTGGCCAGTATTTTAATGTACTACCTATCTATCTATCTATCTATCTATCTATCTATCTATCTATCTATCTATCTATCTATCTATCTATCTATCTATCTATCTATCTATCTATCTATCTATCTATCTATCTATCTATCTATCTATCTATCTATCTATCTATCTATCTAGTAACTTTGCCACTAAGAGGGAAGATTTGTTTGTTACTTTCTGTTTAAGGTGTATTGCATATTTAAAGAAAACAGTCTATCATATTTATTATTTGACTCACAGTAAGTCACACAAAAAGAACATCAGATCTCCACAGCTGGTTCTGTATTTGCACAAGATAATGCTGTTCCTCCAGCTCTGCATAATCTACTCTATATGTATAAAATCCTAAGCCTAAGTGCAACGGTGATGTTTTTAATGTCACGTTTTTTTGTCGTTCTTTAAATCAGGCTTATTTTAAAACCTACATATATATGTTTGGTATCATTCTTTTCAGAATTTATCGAACTTTAATGTGATGTTGTTAGATTTTCAGATTCTTATTCTGTTTTTAAATTATGAACTGAAAAATATCAAGAACTCACGTCTCGCGAGATGGGACTTTGTACCAAAAGATTTAACAATGCCTAGGGGTGGAAATAAAACACGGGCAGTAGGACAGCTGCTGTACAGGCTTTTAAATGTTCAAAGCACCGCACGAGATGTAGATCATGCAGCACTACAGCAGCAGCAAGCCAGCAGCTGATCGAGTAAAGAGGAGGTAAAAAAAAACTATTTGTTTCCCACTGTACCACTGTTTAAGAGGGGGTTTCGGAAGGAATGACCGTGTCTCCTTGGGGTGCATTCAGCCCCCCTCTTCTCAACGCGAGCGGCAGAGACGCAAAGTGGCTGGCGAAAGAAGTGAGCAGGGGGGAACCCCCTAGTTCCAATATAAAAACGGAAGGCTCAGATAGCTGATGGGGGAAAGTGGCAAACATTTTGATTTATTGTTATGTTTTACAATCATATCATGTAACTATAGTGGGTAACAAGGATGTGATGGGCCTTGTCCAAAAAATAAATTAGGCCCCCGTTATGTGAAATTAAACTAAAGCAATTGCAAAAATGACCACCATTAATGAGATACGTCAAGCATACAAGCTACATAAAAGTTTAGTAGTCATGATTAATCCTTATGGAGCTGTGGTAATGATAACATCTTTACCCTTTTCATCCCAATGTAGGCAGGCAGGCAGGTTAATTGTAAAGCCTTATGAAACAACAACCATACAGTCAGGGGCCCGCCTGCACTGCCTATATTGTAACCAGTTACTATTGTAAGTAGCAGTGTAGCTTAGTAGGTCAATGGTTAAGTATCCTCCACTGGCTCACTATGTATTTTGAACAATCACTTTATCCTCATAGCTTCTATATTCATATAAATTAAGAGGTTCTGTACATGAAAAATATTGGGATGGTATTTACTATGAAAGATAAACCATTCCTTCTCAAGTCCAATCAACCCAATTTTAGGTCATGGGTTGGGAAAAACCTTGGACTGGGCAGCAGTCTATCACACACTCATGCACACAAATAAGCACATATGCACAATTAGTCATTCAAAGTCATTTTAGAGATACAAGCTCATGTTACTAACTCAACATACTTATTACCTAGGCCAATTCACATTGAGTTTCCTGGAGCTTTGAGGACAGGTCTGCTTTCCAGTGTACCAATGTGATTCACACTTAAAAAGAAATTGTTTAAATTAACTATTTTATTTATGAAAAGGGTTGTGCTGTTTTATATCTTTAATCATAAAAGTATTTAATGAGACTCAGGCATTGGAATGCTTCATGATAGTTTTTATAAACCGACAAATGTAAAAGTATCAAGGTTCACAATCACTCTCTGCAATGATTATTTCTTTGGGACTGCTTGTAGACTGTTTAGGCCGTTAGCTACATTTTTTATAGCCTAGAGCCAACTGTTTGATGCAGACATAATGCCTTAAGCTTTTGATTTCGTTTGCATAATTTATTAGAATTTGTATGAATTTACCACTACAGGTAGAACTGTCAAATTACCCCAGATTGCACCCATCAGAGCTCCAAAGGATAGTTTATCAATAAAAAATATGTACAAGTAAGAGATGCAATCCATATATTTTATAAACAACCAATTTAGTACAAATTGGTTCAGCGTTGGCATCTGGTTTGCCATCGCCTGGGGTCTGTTCTGTGTAGAGTTTGCATGTTCTGTTTGTGTGCATTTCCTTCTGGGACCCAGATTTCTTCCTAGAGCCTGAAGACAAACTGTTTGATTGATTTGATGCCCCAAACTGTTTATATGTGAGTAGCTGTGTTGGACTGGCACTCCTTCACTGATTACTGCCTTAAGGCATTTGCTCCAGGGATAGGAACTGGTTTTCAGTGGCCTTGTGCAGGAGTAAGCAGATTAATGAAATGGACAGTTGGAAAGAACATAATATAATTTATTGGGTTTAATTGAAAGCACCAGAAGTAAGCTACTGATGTCTATCCATCCTTTTTCAGTAGCAGCATCAGGAGTATGGTGGGAAATAATCTTCAATTGATGATATACAAAAATGAAATAATTTAAAAACGTGAATCTGTTCTGTTTAGAAGCTGGGGCTTTATTCTTGGGATCTCCTTAAGACATATTATTAAATCAGTCATATACAGAAACACTTCCAGTGCCTGCTACTGACCAATCATTAGTTTGTGACACATGGAAAGCTTGCAATAAGCATGCTACTTTTGAAAAATTATAGAAGCTATACTTGCAACCCGAGAAAATAGTGTGTAGGTGACTAAGTCATTTATTGTACCTCAGCCATGGACAGCTTCCCCCAAACTAACAGCGATCCTAAATATTGTCTTAAAAGATACAAAACCTATACAGTGGTGAACACAGCATATAATAAATTAATGAATTTTTATTTTTTATAGTATGTGAACCATCGGGGTGCATGCAGCCACCCCAACCCTGACACAGACAGGCTGAGACACAAGTTTGCCACACAGCACACAGTTTATTTACACATGGGGGAGCAAAGGACACAACACAATACCCACAACACAGCACAGTGCAGCAAAGTAAGCACAGTCCTTTAGCCTTCGCCTTCAGTCCTCCACACAGGCTTTGTCCTCTTCCTCTTGACTCAGGCCTTCCACCTCCACTCCCTCTCAGGCAAGCTTCGTCCACCCTCTCCTGATTCTGGCTCCTTGAATGGAGTGAGGCAGCTCCTTTTATTGTTCTCCTGGGAGCGCTTCAGGTGACTCATTGGTATTACCTGGAATCACTCCCAGGCGTGGTGGAAGTCTATTATAGGGCTCTGCAGCTCCCCCTGGCAGCTCCCATGGAACCCAACAGGGCTGCCACAGCCACCCAGGAGCGCTGCCCTCTAACATCCCAGGGGAGGTATTGCCTCAGTGATGCTGTCTCCCGGGTCTTTCTATTCCGCTGGCTGCCCATCACAGTAATTTTTTGTAATACTTTTTACAATGAAACTCAAACATAATCCTCATGGGACTCAATATGACTACAGGATAGCATGTTACTCTCACAGGTAGCCATTAACATATCATAATCTCTTGGACCAATCGCGTGAGTTTTCCGCATTCGAGTTATACGACCAACATTATAAAATACCAGAAATTATACAGTAAAATCAAGTCTCAAGTCTCGACTTATATAGCTTAATCATAACTTCCCTTGATTTTTTTTATCCCATAACTGGGAATTTCATTATTTGTTGTCTGAGATGTTATTTGTGAAAAGAAAACCCAACCACTGGTTCTTGGATTGTTCTGCTTGGCATGGAGTTTTATAGAAGTAGAATTGTGTTAACTTTTTTAATGTTGTGGTGGGGGGAGTAGTGGTGAAGAGCGATAAAGCAACATAGTGAGAGAGTGATCCAGGAATCAAATCATTTCTCTAGAGTTAGAATATTTTTCGTGTCAGCATGAGTTTTTTTATCTGGATACTCAGGCTATAAAAACATGTATCTGAATCTAAATTGGCCTTGTGTAAGAGTGAATACACATAAGAGGCCTTTGTGATGGACTGGTGCTCCATTCATTGTTGGCTCCTGGCCTGAGCTTCATATTCCTGGGATAGCTATGAATTGGATGGAGTAAGTTTGAAAACGTTATGTTGTTGTTTTTTACCCTATATATTTAAAGGAGAAAACTAGTTCTTGAAATATAAAAAGAAACCAGATACCATATTGCATTGTAAACTTCCTGCTTGTGGATTTGTTGAGCTAAGATCTTATTAGTAATTTCAGTAATTTTCAGTAATTCATAGTAATGATGTTGTGATTTAAAAATGAGTTGTTCAGTTTCTTTTTTTGGCAAGAGTTTAAGTTGATTGCAAAGACTGTCTTTTCCTACAAAGTGGTTAATTTGGAGACCCGGCATGTTGTTGATCTATTCAGGTAATTTTACTGATTAACTCTGAGGCCTTCTTGGTTTCCAATTTATTTTTGTGGAAGAGATATGAGATAATCTGTCCTCTTAAAAATACCTTCAGAGTTTCCCAGAGTATTCCTGCAGAAACCAATGAGGATGCATTTGTCTGTAAAAAAGAATCAATTTGCTTGGATATATAAATTCTGTACACAGCTGCAAGATGTGCATGTGGGGCATAGTGATTTGGGCTGTATGATCAGAGGGGCATGGTCTAAGATAACAATAGCATCGAACTTGCAAGATTTGATCGTGGGCAACAAATTGTTATCTATAAAGAAAGAATCAATTCTTAAGGAACAATGATTTACTGGTCTTAAGTATGAATTTAGAAATCTCCATGGGTCTGTTAAGTTATGATCAGTTAAAAACTGTGCGATCATTTTTGCAGTATTAGATTTTATCGCCCATGTAGTTGAAGACCTATCCAGGTCTGAATTTAAAACAGAATTAAAGTCTTTGGCCATTATAATTTTATGAGTGTTCAAGTTAGAAATGGATGCACATGATTTTGGATGAAGTCTCTATAATTCAAATTGGGAGCGCAGATATTTATCAGAATCACTTTACAATTGAATAAATTACCCATCGCCATCACATAGTGCCCTTCAGGTTTAGATACTACATCTGATACTGGGAATGAAATTGTTCTATGAATTAACATTTGCACACCTCTAGCTTTCTTTGTATAGTTGGAGTGTAATGTCTGGCCAGTCCAATCTCTTTGCAACTGAAACTCATCCTTGCTGATTGAGTCTTCTGTAAAACTACAGTCTTAGCATTTAGACCTGTTAGTTGAGAGAATACTTTCTTCCTCTTTAATTTGTTTATTATTTTTTCTCTTATTTCTCACTAAGTTCACTGTTTGGTTAAAGAGAGAATACGTCTGAACTTTTGTTATTTTATAATCTCAAATTAAGGTAGTACATTATTACATATGATAGCTTTAACCTAAATTTCCAATATTGCTAGGAGTTATGGATATGAAGCTTATTGTTGTGTTGGCACTTACAATTGTGGGGATAAAAAGGACAGATCAGAAATAGCTTGCTGTCCTTCTCTCCTACCCCCCCCCCCCCATTTTGCCTCCCCAAGTGAGGCTAGACCACATTTCACAAGTCCCAGTCCTCTGACATGTCTAGAGACAGAGCACGTCCAGAACAAAACAAGCCACCGAGCTGCAATATAGAAGGAATAAAGCAGAGATATCTATTGGCAATACAGTCCAAATACTATAAACCTAGAATATAATATTCAACAGACCTGAAAGAATAAATCCAGGGTATGATGTTAAAAATACCCATGGAGCAGCAGATAACGTGCAATCCTAATACAATAAACCAAGGGTGTGATTTATATTTTATATATATATATATATATATATACTGTATACACATTCACATTTAAGTATAATTATAATCATACTTAAAACATTAATGTAGCAGGGAAGGAAATGGAATATATAATTGCAGCAAAAGTCTCATTTTAGATAGGACAAATTTCGTGCCATGACACGATGTGACTTACAATTGAATTTCAGTGTCTAGATCAATTTTTTAGCACTTCTTTCTGCTTCATCCAAAGAACTAAAAATGTAGAACTTGCTTTGAATATCCACTCTCAGTTTAGAAGGATAACAGAGGCTGTATCTGATTTTGGCTCCTCATAAGTGCTGATTAATGCTGTTAATGCAGCACATTTAGTAGTTGTTGAAGGTAAAAAATCCTAGAAATTTGATTCTGTTCATCTGGACAAAGTTTTTAAGTGGGAGAAATATTTCGACAAAGGGCCAGTTGATCAGTGATATGCAAATTGTCCACTGATTAGTAGACGTGTGAACCATTCATAGAGGGTTGAGGAATGGCTGCAATCACAGCATTGTAAGATGGCGACAGATGTACCCTTAGGCCCCCTCCTCTGTTCAGAGATGGTCGTTCCTTTTTCACGTAAATGGCCTCCTTGATTCCTCTCTCAAACCAGCGCTCCTCCCTGTCCAGGCTGTGCATCTCTTCATCTTTAAAGGAGTGACCACTATCCTGTAGATGTAAATAGACTGCGGAGTCCTGGCCCTTTGTCAATGGTGCTAGTCTCTGTGATTAAGCAAAGGTACTGTTTATAAGGTTGGGGAAACCTGCAGTCAATTGAGACTGAGGAAGAGACTTGGATAAGTCTCGAAATATTTCTCCCACTTAAAAACTTTGTCCAGATGAACAGAATCAAATTTCTAGGATTTCCTTACCTGGATTATTGAGCATGCATCGAGACAAGGTAAAAAATCAGGAAAAATATGAATGCGGTTATTTAATCTCTTGTATCAGTTTAGAAGCAACATCAGATTTAGTTTAGATTGTAATTTGTTAAAACGTACAATGAGGCTTCTAGGTTTTGAGGTCTGATTTGAAGTCCCCTCCGGTTGTTTGAGAGAATAGTTCAGCGATGAATTTTACTGGGTTTGGGCTTTCACAGTTCTAAATCCATCTTCCAGCATAGATAGTCTGTCTCTAGCACTTTGTATTTGTATTTTGTAGCCATTGCTTTTTTTTCAGCGGCGGAAGCCAATTATTTAGCTATTTCAATACAAGTCACAAACACTTGCTTAGCGTCTTCCAGCTGAGCACCAAGTGCTCTACTTACTTGCATTTTCCTGTATTTTTTCCTCAGTTCTTTCTGGCATACCTTTATAGGTTGCCTCAAAGCGAATACTTAAACATTTCTCCAAATCTTTAATATCCTTAAGTTGCTTCTCATTTGTCATGTTCATGTCCTTTATATCTCTCTTTGTATCTTTTGTAATCTTCTTTATATTACTCTTATCTCATTTATGTCTCCCCCAAATGTGGTCGTTTTTGTGGTGGTAATTGCAGTGATCATTACCTTTACCTAGAACTGTTCATTTCGGTCTTCTCCATGCTCCACAGATAAAGTATCAAGCCCATTCGTACTCATGGTAGGAAGTTGACAGCACACAGAAAGTAAGGCCATTTTCAGTTTCAATGAACCTTCTGGAATCAACGAGTTCTCCTGGCCCAACTCACTTGCACTTTCACTTCCACTTCGTTCTTGGTTGGATGTGATACTGCAACATCAGGTCATGGGAGATCTGTGATTTTGCCTATCTGTTCTAGGTCAGTCTCTAAAAGGTTGTACCTTGAAATTGAACCTGAAGCCTGTTTAAGCTTGGATGAAGCTTTAGCTGTCTTTTCCGGGTTTTTTTTGAGCCTTTTTTCTGCAACTGCAATTGAAGCCCCTTGGGTTGAGTAAACACAGGATACCTCGGGATGATAAAACAAAAAAAGGAAAAATAACACTGCAGCTAGCGGAGTTCTGTCTCAGACTTCCATCTCCTGAAATTGACAATACCAATAATCCTCTCTCTGTTCTTTCCTGTTGCTACTGCTTCACATATTCTACCCTTCCATCTCTCCAGCTATCTTTTAAACCTTTAGAGCTAATCAGCACCCATCCTTCCATCACTTTCTCATTCACACTAATTAACCCCAGGTAAATGGGTTCATCTGTGTTACCTCATCTAGCCCAAGGCACAAGGTATCACGGACAGGTGTGCACAATGCATGCACAGGGGGTTAATTTTGTCATTACAGTATGCTGGTCAACATTCATCAATGGTATGCAGATATATTGCATTGTTTGAACCAAAGAACAATGGGCAGACATACAGTAGTATATGCAGAGACAGTTGAACAGTGTACCATTGGTATACAGTATTTGTAAGTGTATATTGTATATCTTTGAATAATTTTAACTAAAGTGTATTTCTGAATGTATACATTGCTACAAGCTTGTCTACTGGAATATGTGTTTTTAATAATAAATTGAAACAACCACCTACCGTCCTCCCAATCATGAATGACCTTAATAGATGCAGAGAAGCCAAGAATTTCCTAGCCAAAACTTGTGGAGCTTCAGCACCCATAAATAAAGAGGTTGTAGGCTGAAGTATGATGTGTGATGTTGCTGGTATTTACGATATAATAAACATGAATAAACTGTGTTTTCCTTATGATTTAATCAATGTATTTTGAGATAGAGACAATACGTTTAAATTATATTTGACCTTTCTCAGAAACAATACCAAATAGCCATTTTCAGGAATAGATTTTAATCTTTATACAGTATATTCAGTCAGTCCAATCTTTTTACTTTGGTTATTAATTAAGAGAGAATTGCCATAGGATTGTGAATTACACTGGTGTTCAGTGCAGAAGAGTACTAAATAACTAACTGGCTGGGACCACTATTTGCAACCACCCTGATGCAGAAGCCAGAATGAAACTCCTCTGATATCTGCATTTTGTAAAAGTTTGATAACGTGCATCTGCCTGGCACTTTGAGTCTGTACAGTGTTGTTATGAGAATCTTAACCCTTAATGGCAGAATTTTTTGCACAATTCCACTCAGAAAGTGGCTGCCATGACATCTGCTTTTGAAGTGACAAAGTGGCATAAATCCTGTCAAATACTGTAACTGAGATTGTGTTTTCCTTTTCATATATATTTCTGCTTACTGAACATATATTTTAATAACTATATGATGCACTGGGGCAGTTATTGTGAACAGTTGCTGTTAATTGTTCATTTTGTTCTGTAATAGCATGAGTAAAAGCTATGTTTTCATCCTGATTTCATAATTAAATGTTTACTCTCCTAAATTGTTATTGTTAATGCATATATATCACATTTGGTGATATTTTAATTTGGGTATTAAATAATTCTGCTCTACATGCATAGTAATAACTGAGATATTTCCTGTGAATCTAAAGCATAAGTATTTCTTGTCTATACTTTCATTATTTTACATATGTTCTAGTCACAGTCATGGTACCAGAGCCTATCCTAACAGTCTACAAGGCAGGAACCATAACTGGACATACCTGGATAGGCCATAAATCCATTACAGAGCATGTTCAAGCACACGGCCACATCTCATCTTTCCCAGGCTAGTTTAGTGTTGCAGTTTCACACTGGCTTGCATGCATTTGGGATGTTGGATGAAAATCAGAATAGCCAGACAAAATTTGCACGGACATGGATATACAGTGGTGTGAAAAACTATTTGCCCCCTTCCTGATTTCTTATTCTTTTGCATGTTTGTCACACAAAATGTTTCTGATCATCAAACACATTTAACCATTAGTCAAATATAACACAAGTAAACACAAAATGCAGTTTGTAAATGGTGGTTTTTATTATTTAGGGAGAAAAAAAAATCCAAACCTACATGGCCCTGTGTGAAAAAGTAATTGCCCCCTGAACCTAATAACTGGTTGGGCCACCCTTAGCAGCAATAACTGCAATCAAGCGTTTGCGATAACTTGCAATGAGTCTTTTACAGCGCTCTGGAGGAATTTTGGCCCACTCATCTTTGCAAAATTGTTGTAATTCAGCTTTATTTGAGGGTTTTCTAGCATGAACCGCCTTTTTAAGGTCATGCCATAGCATCTCAATTGGATTCAGGTCAGGACTTTGACTAGGCCACTCCAAAGTCTTCATTTTGTTTTTCTTCAGCCATTCAGAGGTGGATTTGCTGGTGTGTTTTGGGTCATTGTCCTGTTGCAGCACCCAAGATCGCTTCAGCTTGAGTTGACGAACAGATGGCCGGACATTCTCCTTCAGGATTTTTTGGTAGACAGTAGAATTCATGGTTCCATCTATCACAGCAAGCCTTCCAGGTCCTGAAGCAGCAAAACAACCCCAGACCATCACACTACCACCACCATATTTTACTGTTGGTATGATGTTCTTTTTCTGAAATGCTGTGTTCCTTTTACGCCAGATGTAACGGGACATTTGCCTTCCAAAAAGTTCAACTTTTGACTCATCAGTCCACAAGGTATTTTCCCAAAAGTCTTGGCAATCATTGAGATGTTTCTTAGCAAAATTGAGACGAGCCCTAATGTTCTTTTTGCTTAACAGTGGTTTGCGTCTTGGAAATCTGCCATGCAGGCCGTTTTTGCCCAGTCTCTTTCTTATGGTGGAGTCGTGAACACTGACCTTAATTGAGGCAAGTGAGGCCTGCAGTTCTTTAGACGTTGTCCTGGGGTCTTTTGTGACCTCTCGGATGAGTCGTCTCTGCGCTCTTGGGGTAATTTTGGTCGGCCGGCCACTCCTGGGAAGGTTCACCACTGTTCCATGTTTTTGCCATTTGTGGATAATGGCTGTCACTGTGGTTCGCTGGAGTCCCAAAGCTTTAGAAATGGCTTTATAACCTTTACCAGACTGATAGATCTCAATTACTTCTGTTCTCATTTGTTCCTGAATTTCTTTGGATCTTGGCATGATGTCTAGCTTTTGAGGTGCTTTTGGTCTACTTCTCTGTGTCAGGCAGCTCCTATTTAAGTGATTTCTTGATTGAAACAGGTGTGGCAGTAATCAGGCCTGGGGGTGGCTACGGAAATTGAACTCAGGTGTGATACACCACAGTTAGGTTATTTTTTAACAAGGGGGCAATTACTTTTTCACACAGGGCCATGTAGGTTTGGATTTTTTTTCTCCCTAAATAATAAAAACCATCATTTAAAAACTGCATTTTGTGTTTACTTGTGTTATATTTGACTAATGGTTAAATGTGTTTGATGATCAGAAACATTTTGTGTGACAAACATGCAAAAGAATAAGAAATCAGGAAGGGGGCAAATAGTTTTTCACACCACTGTACTCCACTTGGTGATTTGCATCTACTTTACCTATAGTTGTGAAACAGCAACACTTATCACTGCACCATCTTGACACCAATCATGCAATCATTCGTACAATTACAAAAAAACAGGCAAAAACTACAGGTTTCAGTACTAAAAAAGTGTTCCCATTCCAGTAGACAAGGATTACAGGCTGATGAAGGAAACAACTTTTTTTTTTTAACAAGATTTGAAATCAATTACTTTCGTATCCAAAATACAGAAGAAATGGAAATGCTTTGTAAAAATGATAGAAGTATTACTAGGATGGATGTCACCATGATTGAAGTGAATACATTTTTGTACCAGCTCAAAACTAAAAATGCCAATGACATATCAGGTCGGCTCCTTCAGTCTATTTTCAAGCAGCTCTCTCCAGTTTTTAATTTGCTTTAACTGGTCCCTGATATATGATATTGTACCTGAACTGTGTAAACTTTCAATAATATTCCAGTTCCTAAGGTTTCCAGGCCAAGCAGTCTGAGTATGTACAAGTCAGTAGTGCTCACTTCCGTTCCAATGAGTTGCTTTGAACATTTGGTGAAAACATTTTAATGACATAAACTAAGCCTTTCAAAAAAACAACTGATTTGCTTACTATAAAAAAACTGTACTGTCTAAGAGGCTTTCTTGGTTATCATATCTATCTAAAATCATAACTACTGTACAGTACATAGGCAAAATAAAAGAGAGGGATAATTTGATTAATTCTCTATAGAGCTTTCAAAGAAAGTAGATCAAGTTAGTGTAGCATACAGTGCAGTGGCTTTTGAAATGTATAAATAAAAGGACAACAATTAAAAAAACAAACCACTTATTTGTTTACTGTACGGTTATTATATCTTTCTAAAACAAATGAGAACAGTTTTGTGTTCAGTTTGGACTTGAGTGTTGAGACAGATGGAGCCTCCCAAACAGAACTTGGAAGAGAATTCCAGAGAGTAGGAGCCACAGCTCTTCAGAAAATGAGCATTTATGCAGTAGAGCTTTGGAACAAATTTATTTTTGTTTAATAAACCTGAATGTTCTAATCAGCATAGACACGTATTGTGGAGTTTTGAAATGAATAGCCTTATAAGTCAGTAGCAGACCTGTAAAGTGTTTATTGTCTAATCAGACTGGATGAGTGAGTCAGACAGCATTTCTCACTTTGATTCCATAGCTGACTGTATATGTACTGTATTTGCCCCATTACATTTTAATCAAAAGACCTTGCATATTTTTTTGAAAATAAATGTCTGGAAATAATAGCTAAATATTAAGTATTTGCTTTCTTTTCCTTCATGCAGCATGCCAATGCAATCACAATGGCTCTATGTCAGAAGTATGTAATGTTCAGACAGGCCAATGTCAGTGTCGAGAACACGTCGTGGGCAGACAGTGTGATGAATGCATGGTGAGTATCAATATCTGCAATTATGGAAAGTCATTGTTTTACTGTAAATGAATTAGCCAACATAGATATTACCAGCACAAAGAATGTGGGGCCTCTTTCATAAAATTTCTTTGGATTCAAATTTCTTTTAACCTTGTCACTGACTCAGATCTCTAAGTGCTTGAAGGTCTGGTGCTGTTAGGATTACTCTTATTCACAAGGTTAACGGTGTACAAAGAAGAGATGCATGTGCAAATGAAAATTCATTAATTGCTCATTGATTGAATATTTTATTATTCACAAATGTTATTTGTGTGCATCATTTAGAAACAAAGGAACCAACCTTCAGCAAAGCAAGCAAATGCAACTCAGTGTGCTAAAATTCTTTAAAATGTGACACAGCTGCAGGAAATTAATGTGTACAGTTTTTGAATGTACCAGTAACTTAAAAAAAATAAACAGACAATGCATTTTGAATTTACCTTTATTTAAGAAACAGCTGCGTTGTTGTTTAGGCAGATAGTTGTAGTAAACCTAAATATGTCAAGAATCATAACTAAAATTACTTTAGAATTAAAGATTAAGGTTAGCCCAAACTTAATTCACTGCATATTTCCTAAAATATAATAAAAGCAAATATTTATCAGTAGTAAACTGGCCATTATATAGTAATTCTACAAATGACCACAGAAAAAACATTCCTGATATAATACCATTTGCATTTCACATTATGGTGATGATCAATAATTTCTTCCAGAGATGCTATTATAGATTCCACAGAACATTTACTGTTACAAGTTGGAAAAACATCTTTGAAATTGAAACACATATTGGCAACAATGGTCACGCAGTTCATTTGACACGATTATAAATATAGTACGTTGTCTGGCAATGGCAGTTTGCTCTTAGAAATGAAAAGTATCAAATTATTCTACAACATTAGTCACCCTTTTTTAATGAATCATGTCATGTCTTGAATCACAAAAATGTCTAAATTAGGATAAGTTGGCCATATTTGGTCGTTCATAAGAAATTGTTCTCTTCATGAGACAGAAGTACATAATAAGCAAGAGTATTTGCAATATTACAATGTGTGCATCAATTTAAATGTTTAAAGTCTAAATATTCTTGTAATAGACAAAAATCCAAAATAATACCATATTCATAATCAATGACCTTGAAATAGTCTAAATACGAAAAAATGTGTTATTTATAGCCTTCTGGGGAGGGTTCTTAGAGGCCTAGGACCACTAATAAAGAATCAAATATCAAAAATATAATTTGTGATCAGCAACCTTGAGATAGCAAAAAGCTGTACTCCACATGCCTGTAATACAGATCCCAGAAGTTTTGTGAAAAGGAATAACTTTGACCTCTCTCACCTCATTAATGGGTGAACTCCTGGGATCGGTTGATGTGTCATCCACAACTCCTACAGATCATATTTGCTGAATACAGGGGTACTTTCTGGCATAAAATATGGTCCAAAATAACATAAAATGACTTTTTTGCGGTGTAGAGGGCTAAAAACGAGGGGAACCCTAAAAAGCTCAGCATCTTGCATTACTAGACATCAAGACTAGCTAAATGGTATATTATATGTGGAGGTTTTCTCATACCAGTGAGTGAGTCAAGAGGCACTGGACAAAAAAAACTAAATTGATTTTAAAGACTTCATATGTAATTCTTATAAACTCAATATTTTTAGAACATCACAATCTACCGTTGTGATGATGCGGGTTCAGCTCCATGCTCCCGTCTTACTTTTCGGGATCTCTTGAACCCCACACCGTCGGTAATGTAACTGGATGAGCTGGGCAGTGAGGACACCAATGAAGCAAGGGGAAAGGTGCAAAAGTGCAAACAGTGCTTTTATTAAAACAACAAAACCAGTGTCCAAATAAATAGTGCAGTGCATCAAAACGTCAATAAATAAATAATCCATTAATAACAGTGAAAATGTGGAGGTTAGAATCCAATAAATAAATCCTTTAAAAACGAGGTTAAAATACCGGCTGGAAGCAGTCCTTTAAAAACAAAACCCGGTGCCTTCTTCAACTGGCGGCTACCCTGATTCTCCCATCCGGGCTATGCCCCAGGGTAGTCGCCCTACCTGCAGCCGACTTCTCCCATTGTCCTGGAAGCCTTTCGGTCCCTGGCTCCATAGGGCTTCACCAGACCAAGACTTGGGTTCCCCAGCAATCATGGAGCTCATGCTGGGGCTTCTATCTCCCAAGCCTCCGACTCCCGTTGCCTTATGCAGTGGGCCGTCCTTGATCATGGTCACTCTTGCTCCTTTGCAAACTCAGCAGAAGTGACCCAATCCATCTGCCCCAGATGGCCAAACACAATACTCACTTCCCAGCTGCTTTCCTTCTCACAGGGAGCATGCTGTCGCTCACTCGCTCACACCGGATCTCTACTTCCAGCTTCCCTTTCTTTTTCCTTAACCTCCGTTCTCTCTTTCGATCTGTTTTTCTTCCCTCCTCCGCACTTGCGCTTCTCCTATTTATAATAGGGATGTGGCACAGGTGTGGTGATTAGCAGTTCCCGGCATCAAATACGGATACGGATGATTCCTCACCTGTGTACTTAAGTGAGGAAACGCCTGCACCATTTCGCGTCTGAGAATCACTCCAACCACACTACCACACTCCCTCTTTAAGCCGCGAGTGCAGGGACTGTTTATTTAAAACTGACCTTTTCTTCTAAGCTGCGGACCCGCTATACCACAACCGTATATATGTACAATAATGATTAATGCAGTCACCATAGGTGATGTGAGACATAGTGTTTTGGGGTTATAACATTCATTACTTTGCTCTGTATTTGTATTGAAATACATAGCTTATGGATATGAGACACTTCCTGTCTTCATAAAGAGAATATAATGAGCCAGAATGGCAGTTTAGCTTCACATTAATGCTTCTTCTAAAGCCAAGAAAAATAAGAAATGTTACCATAGAAAAGCATAAGATGATAACAGTAAGGGCTGCACTCCTTTAATTTTCAGCTTATCCTCATGAAAATTCTACCTTGTCAGATGATTGCAGAGATTGCTGGGCATGCCCTAAGTCCCCTGGTGCCATGTCATTTAACTTATAATATGTCAAACAAATTATTAATTGATCAATAAGCTTATTAAAATGAATTCATATCCTTCTTCTGAGTGTTTTTCTCTTTAAAATAGCAACCTAAAATTACAATTATCAACAATTATTTTCAAAGAATCTCAAACAAGCAGTGGTGTTTTTTAGAGACTGTATTTTGGTCCAGAACAGATTGTCTGCTAGTGTCAAGGAGTGATAATTTATTCTCCAAACTGATCCTTTCTTTGGATGGTATGTGAACTAATGGAGAACAATGGATATGTCAGCTAACGGAGGGTCACATTTACAGTATAATGGCTAAAATCCATCCATCCATTATCCACCGCTTATCCGAGTTCAGGTCGCTGGGGCAGCAGCCTAAGCAGGGAAGCCCAGACCTCCCTCTCCCCGGCCACCTCCTCCAGCTCCTCTGAGAGGACCCCGAGGCGTTCCCAGGCCAGCCAGGAGATATAATCCCTCCAGTGTGTCCTGGGTCTGCCCCGTGGCCTTCTCCCAGTGGGACATGCCCGGAATACCCCTTCAGGGAGGCGTCCAGGGGGCATCCTTACCAGATGCCCGAACCACCTCAATTGACTCCTCTCAATGCAGATGAGCAGCGACTCTACTCTGAATCTCTCTCAGATAACTGAACTCCTCACCCTATCTCTAAGGGAAAGTCCAGCCACCCTGCGGAGAAAACTCATTTTGGCCGCTTGTATCCACGATCTTGCTCTTTCAGTCACTACCCAAAGCTCGTGGCCATAGGTGAGGGTAGGAACGTATATCGACTGGTAAATCAACAGCCTCACCTTCTGACTCAGCTCTCTCTTCACCATGACGGACTGTTGCAGAGCCCACATTACTGTGGATGCCGCACCGATCCATCTGTGTACCTCCCGCTCCATTCTTCCCTCACTTGTGAACAAGACCCTGAAATACTTGAACTCCTCCACTTGAGGCAATAATGTGTTCCCAACCCGGAGAGAGCATTCCACCCTTTTCCAGCAGAGAACCATAGCCTTGGATTTAGAGGTGCTGACTCTCATCCCCGCCGCTTCACACTCAGCTGCGAACCGCTCCAGTGAGAGCTGGAGATCACTGTCCACTGAAACCAACAGAACCACGTCATCCGCAAATAGCAGAGACGAGATTCTGAGGTCACCGAACCAGACCCCCTCTGCTCCTTGGCTGCGCCTAGAAATTCTGTCCATAAAACATATGAACAGAACTGGTGACAAAGGGCAGCCCTGGCGGAGTCCAACCTCAACAGGAAAGCTCCTGCTCCTCCTGTACAGGGACTGAATTGCTTGTAAAAACGAGCCTTGTACCACATACTCTCGGAGCACACCCCACAGGATGCTTTAAGGGACATGGTCGAATGCCTTCTCCAAATCCACAAAACACATGTGGACTGGTTGGGCAAACTACCATGCCCCCTCCAGGATCCTGGCCAGGGTGTAGAGCTGGTCCAGTGTTCCACAGCCGGGACGGAATCCACATTGTTCCTCTTGAATCCGAGATTCGGCCATCCACCGAACTCTCTTCTCCAGCACCCCTGAATAGACCTTACCAGGGAGGCTGAGGAGTGTGATCCCCCTATAGTTGGAGCACATCCTCCGGTCAACCTTCTTAAAAACGGGGACCATCACCCAGGTTTGCCAATCCAGAGGCACTGCCCCCGAAGTCCATGCGATGTTTCAGAGATGTGTCAACCAGGACAGCCCCACAACATCCAGAGCCTTGAGGAACCCAGGGTGAACCTTGTCCACCCCACGGGCGTCGCCACCTCAGAGCTTTTTAACTACCTCGGCGACCTCAGTCCCTGATATGGACGGGCCCCCCCTAGAGTCTTCCAACTCTGCCTCCTCTAAGGAAGACATGCTGGTGGGATTGAGAAGATCCTCGAAGTATTCCTTCCACCGGTCAATAACATCTGCAGTTGAAGTCAGCAGCAACATATAATGGCTAAAATACTCTCCTTAAGTATGGTTATCCTAGATGTAGTCATTTTTTTTGCAAGTTCTTGCTACAGATATTTACTTCTACATTTTCATTTTTATTGAAGAACATGTGTTAGGTGTTTTTAATAAAGTTTACTTAACCTAAGAAACATAGTTGTTACTACTAAAGTATACTTAATGGTAGAAAATTTAAACAACTTGCTGTTTTTCTGTGATATAATATCTTTCACGCCTCTGTCCATTTAATGATTTTTTTTCCTCCTCTATTCCTGAAGCCTAATTGCTGGTGGGATACAGAAAGAAGGATTTGTATGCCATGCAGTTGCAACTCTGCTGGTTCCATGTCTCCTCGTTGTGATCTCACGGGGAGATGTATCTGTAAGCCTGGTTACACTGGAAAGCATTGTGACCTACGTAGACAGTCTTATGAAAGAAGAGAGACCCGACGGCCTGTCCATCAAATTCCACTACCAGTACCCCGACGCTGGGGTATAAGTGGGACAGGAGGCTGCCCCCGAGGGGCATATCGGCCTTCCACACTCCAAGGCATGGTAATATCATGCATGTGTGTGTATTTACCTGCCTGCTGAATCATTGGGCTATATTCATTAAAAGATTCTTCTGCTCTTGTCTCTCATTTTATATTTAGAAGTCAGTTTACTTTAGTTAATTTTAATGAGTAAAGCCCTTGGTGTGAGTTTTTAAAGAAATGTCACATAAGTGTACTAACTGAAAGATGTCCTTAAAAATATTCTAATGATGGTAAATAAGTGCAGTTAGTTTGTGTGAAATGGCTTGAACTAATAGCATTTTAATTTTCTTCATGGTCAGAACTAGCTGTAATAGTTTAAAGACTTGTAAGTATCTTTTACTTACATTATTTGTATGTAAAGATCTTGGAAACGTGGAAAATGTATTAAATTATTAACTGCTTATGCCATAGATCAAGGGTGGGCAAAATATGGCCCTGACATCAATTTGTGTGGCCTGCACACAAATTTAAAATCTTTGTGATTTTGTTAACAAAAATGACAGTGACGTCAATCTGAGCAGGCCACACACAAGTTCAAAACTTTTCTGATTTTATTAATAAAAATGACAAATGAAATACATAATTAGTGCGTATTTTGGAACATGTGAACAAATGAGCAAGCTTGTTTATAATGTTCCATGTGTACATACAGAAGCTTGTATTTATGAAAGTGGACTTTGTACTGCATGTAACCGTAAGCGCACACTGACGTTTCGATCATAGATTGTCAGAAGACCAGTTGCTATGTACGCACTCGCATTCACGTGCATGTGTTTGGATTGTTCAGATTAATTTGGCCGTTGTAATCCGAGCGCTGTGTTATATTTCAAATATTGTTATCCCTAACAATGAATGCTACTGTGAAAAAACGTAAAATTGAAGATGAATGCCATGTTTTTATGAATGCTGTGCCTTTATATGCCATGTCTGTCTTGTAGTTCTTAAGGAGCCTGCTAGAGACCTTACAGATGTCTATGTGGCCCTAGGAGAGAAAAGTTTGCACACCGCTGCCATAGATAGTCTGCTGCAGTGTAGTCAAACATGAAAAATACATTACAGTTGCATCATTTTTTATGTTCATTATTTTGTAATATAATGAGTTCAGCAAAGCTCAACAGTTTTGGAAATGTCTGCTCTAGCAGAGTAAGAGCAAATTAAATAACGGTTTTAACTAACAAAAGATAATCGTGTTCAAATTAAGAAACTGGTTCAAGTGAAACTGGTTAGAGTGTGAACCTTGACTTAGCTGGTCATTTTTGTTTAACTTCACGTTTTGTTTGGCTGCCATTTAAGAAAAAGAAGAAGTAATACAGAGGACCAAGTCTTAAAAACAAGACAATTAAAATTACAGGGTCAGAGGGAGCCAGTCCCATATAGGATGCAAATCATTGCCTACTGTAGTGCCATATTCAACCCCAAACTCACACTCACTCAAAACAGGCCAAATAACAGCTGTAAGCTACCAAATACAGATATATTTAACATTGTGGAAAGGCACCATTAAATCTAAAGTCTACAGGCAGGATGCACAAATTCAAAATAATGGGACAAAAAAAGAAAAAAAAAAAATTATTAGACCATTCACATTTATTAGTGCATTAAGACTCTTTTTGTTATATATTTGCCTTTCAAAATAAGCTGGAAGTCCTTCCCCTACCTTCAGATACTGCAGGCATTAATTGTGCAGTACTAGCTGATAAGTATGTGTACAGAGCAGATTGTTTTGTGACAGACATCTCGCAAGCCACTTAGGGGTATTTGTCTGACTATCCTGAATGATGTGAACATGAAGCATAATCTGGACAGGCCTTTGTCTAAGATGTTGTTTATCCATTGTAGAACCAGCTTATCACCACCCTTTCATTATTTTATTTTCAAGTATGGTTATTAGGGACTTTATGAGCTATGCTTCTTTTTTAATTTGAGTGCGAACAAAAAAAATGTATTTACACATCCTGCAGTGTACTGAAAAATAACTTGAACAATCTGTTCATATATTGTAAGATATATTTGCTCCTTAAGGATATAATGAAGAGTACATTTCCATCAACATGCCTTGTTTTCTTTGCATAATCTACAAAGTAAAAACTTTCATCCAAAACCGTTTTATGTGATAATATGCAATTTGAACTCTTAGGTAAAAGCCCATTTACAAAAAAATCTGTTTATATTTCTTGAATTTGTTTAGCTACTGCATTAAGTGTAACATTTCATTTCTGCTGACTGTTATTATAAAAAGAAGCCCTGACATGAATGAGCAGACTTTAATTAATCACACTTTATGAAAGTTATTTACTTTTGTTCACTATTCTGTACCTTACCATTTCAATTGTATTTTTTTATCCTGCTGTGTATTCAGATATAATGCATTTATCAACATTCTATATCATATCATATTATAGGTGGAATAATGCGTTTGTTTTCTTAACATTCTGTTGTCAGTTAATTGTTTAATGCATTGATATACAGTTTAAAAAGGAAGAAGACGAGACATCCATTTTATTGGCACAACCCCATTTAATTTGCAAGCTAGCCAATCAATCAAAAAAAAAAAAAAAAGACATTTTACAGTGTTTTAGCGCCCTCTAGCATCAAAGGTAGGTAGTCCATCCACTGTCTGCCTCGGTCTCTGGTTGAATGACAAACCCCTGCATTGTCACGTGTGTTTTTATTCTTCCCTGATGGAAAGTTTGGAGCTGACATTGAGGCAGAACTGATGCCAGTGTTCCTCCTGTTTATACATGTTTATTCTACGGAGGGAACAGAAACTGAGTGAACAACTGTTCCACCACTTCACAAGCACCAGGGTGTACCTTTAAGACATTTCCTGAAGGAGACCATACCTATGTGTGTGATAACAGCAAATGTTTTATATCTTTATTTCTTTGTTACAGGTTTTATGTCACATTCATGATACAAATGTGCTACATTAAAGTGTGAAACTGTAGTTAAAACCATTAAATGTTATATAGTCTTTAATGCACCCTACGTCATCATCCAGTGTTAATGTACACTACTGGATGTGTCTTTTTCAAATAATTTCATGCTTCAAGTATTTTACAAGGTGCTAAGCTATTTTCTACGAAGTGGCATAGAACACTATTATAGTATTTTCTGTTAATACTTTTATTTCACTTCTCTTGTCCCCAGTCTGTTGATTTTAAAAGTAAATTGCAGTATAGAAGCATGACAGGAGAGTAACATGAGAGGAGATCAGATTCTTCAACCTTTTGCTTAGTATGTAGTAAACTGCTTCATTTTAAAAAATCTGGCCACCTGGGAAAACACTGAATCTTCACTACTTCACTTATTGCACCTAAAATAAGATGCAGCTGTCACCAAAAGATAACGGCCATAGAAACAATTCAGCGGACATAGTGATATGTGTACACCCTGCAGGAATAATGACACATACAGTATGTACAAGTTGAAGGAACAGGAGGCAGAAGAAGCACCCATTCACAGTCTTTTTTTTTCTTTCAGCACAATACGGGGGTTCATGAAGTGTAAAACTAACTTTAAAAAGAGGAGTAAAAGATTATTTGGTAGTTTGTGAAAGGGAGTGTAAGTGCCAGTGTTGATATGATTGCTGTTTTACTTTGCAGTTAATTAATGGTGCTACTTCTGAAATGATAATGGTTAGTTCACAGGAAAACAAAGGCTCTTTGTCTGGGAACTGTTACTGTCACCACTCTCTCGCTTTTATAATTACTTCTATTAATTTGCCTTTGAAGGATAAACCACTTAAACACTGTCCATAGCACTAATATATGTTGTTATTTTTATTTATTTACTTACTTACTTATTTTTGGCTAGCATACATTCTGCTGCTGATAACTAATAGAAGAAATAATATGTACCTTGTTGTTATTGTTTTTTGTTACTCTGGACTTAAATACACAGTGCTTTTATAGTGTATAGTACCTTCTGAGTACATAAATAAACAGGGGAGAGATGTCTTAAGTTATACCCTGGTTTCAGGGATAATGGAGAGGGTGCCATCTTTGGAGTCTTATTGAAGGGTAGAGATTTAAGAAACAACATGGGATTTCAGAGCAGGATACTCATCAGGGCCAAATACTGGAGTGGTTTTACAGTTAACAATGTAAAGAGGTCCCAAATCAAAGTTTAGACCTCATCTATATCAAGAATCTGATGCCCAGTTAGAACATGGTAGACCAAACCTGAATGAGCTTGAGCAAATCTGCTAACAGGATTGAAAAAAGTCCTGTAAATCTTCACCAGTTACAGAGCTGGCAGACACCAACTCCAAAAGACTTCAAGCCATTTTCGTATCTAACAGATAATATATCAAAGAGAGGTCATAACACATACATTATCTGAGCAGCAAATTTAATATTTTGTCTTTTTTGTATTGTCAAATGTTGTAGTTTAGATACTTTTTAAATTGAGCTTGTAAATATGCAAGAAAATGCAGACATGTAAAAAATGTGTATTTATAATTTGTAATTCAGAAGTATATGCAAGGCATTGTAGATTAACTCAGCCATACCTTAGATTGCTTCTTTTCCTAATAAAAACTTGAACAGTTATCAGTTGGGCACTGTGAAAATTAGCAGAGTGCACTGAAAGGAGGCTGTCAGTTTAGCATTTCATCTACACAGTATTGAGATAAAGAAAAAGACCAGCATCACCTGCCTGTCACCTAGCTCTCACCACAATTTCCAGATCTGTTGACAATGAAAAAACAAACATACCGTTTAAACAGTTTGTTCTTTAAGCAAGGTTCCATCTAAGCCTGACATTTGTAAGAAATTTCATGCTGAGAAATTGCAATGAAAAATGTTCATATTTAAATCAAACAAATTAGAAATACCTGATTTTTAAAAAGTATTGAAAGTTAATATTGTGGCTGTAACACACGATCTTCCATTTCCTGGAGTTGCTTTTCACAACTCATTCAATTTAGATTTAATGAGCTACCACTTGAATAATATATATTTGACACATGATAAATGTAACACATAGAATACTTTAGCTGCCAGACACTCCATGGTGTGCTGTTACACTTACCAACTGGAGCTAGCTGGCTTGCACATCCATCAATATGTGTATCATTAATATGAATGGAAAGTGTGGGCCTTCTAAAATGTGTTCTCTGGAGTCTTGGCGTTTTATGCTTTCTGCTTTTAAATTCTAGTGCACTCTTAAGTACAAATGAATGGATCAAACATTAAAAAAAATGCAATGCAGCATTTAATGAAATTTTCCTTTTTTCATTTTATGTGAATCATTTAAACATATGTGAACAATTTGCATTTATCAAGACTACATAAAGCAATAAAAATATACTTTAAAAAAAAAAAACAAATACTCTGTTTGGACAACTTTCATTAATCATGGTATTATGAAATCTAGTGATGATTCATGAACGCAGCCTGCAACAATTGCAATGATCTCTAGTAGATTAATATATTGTTTACAGTCTCTGGAGCATTGCTCAGTTTATTCATTAAAAATCCAAATACGCCATATTGGCATTTTAATGAAGAACAAAATCATATTCCGTTTAACGGTTTATGTCTAATGCATCCATATAAACCCAAGTCGTATCTATTTCAACTTTAATTTTCTGCCTTTGCTTACATCTGCTTTTCTTGATAGCAATAGCAATAACAATAACATATTTGTTTCCCTTAAATCACCTTCAATTTTGAATTATTAGATGTAACATTTATAAATGTTAAAATTAGTTAAGGACTACATTTAGCCTTCAAATAAAATGAACAATAATGTTGTTTAGATTTTTCCTTGAACTCCACTAAAACACCTCAATATTTCATGAGTTAATGGAGCAAAACATTTTTGATTTGTTGAGGTAGGTTTAAAATTCTATTAAAATTCAAATAGAAACATATGGTATCTTTGGATTAGACGAATACCACATGACATACATACAGATAGAACCGCTGGATTCAATTATTTGTGTGATCACCAGCCCCTGGTTATACCACAAAAACAGTCCTGCTCAGCATGTAATGGGACACTTTACTTACCAAAAATGTACTAACAACGTTACTAATCATATATCACAACAGCAGGATTCTACAGATGTAATCAGGAATACTTTTTTAACACATTATTATGGTATAGCACTGGCAAGAGGTGAAGCATATATCCGGTAGATTTATCCTTCTGTAATACTTAGAATTCAGGGGGCAGAGGTAATGGAACCATTAAGATCTAGGGATCATAATAATAGTACATTTTACAGTGTTTAGCAGAGCATCTTTACAGAAATAAAAACTGTTAAATTTACCTTTATTGAGACCAATTTTCACAAAAAGCATCAAAATCTAAGTTTGGGGATGGTCAATAAAAGGGAGCAGATTTAAAAGAATATAACAACTCACTCATTTGTACAAGACAAATAACCCCATTGCTAACTGTATGGCATATGAGTGCCTGAGAGTGTAGGACAGACTGGCATTGTCCATTTTGCCAGGCCGAAATCCTGACTTAGTGCCAGACATTCTTAAAAAGTTTCAGTTTACCTAACTAGGCCTCCTTTTGAATGCAGCTTCTGCAGCCTTTTCTGATAAGATGATCAAGACCAGCCCATGTCACAGCCAGGGATATCTCTCTCTAAAACACAAAATAGACTCAAATTCTGAAAAAAAGACTATAAACCAAGGATGAGTAACATTGATGGACAGAAATTTGCACCAGTGGTCAACCAAGGGGTTGGACTTATGTGCACCCAAGAAGCAATGGCAAGACCTCTATACTGTAAAAACCCTTGTAACACCCTAAATAATTGCTCTTCTCTCACTGCACTATGGCTTGAACTGGTCATAATTTTGCTTCCTATAGCCAGAATCCATAGCTGATAGGGTTGGGCTGCAACAAGGTGGAATACTCATCTGTACTGGAGTAAGGACAAGGTTGCCTTTAGTCCCTCCTTGCTGAGGAACTGCAAGGACATGAGCAATATAACGAGACTGTACATAAACCATGCGTTTGCCTTTCTAGTAATGGTCACTAACTGGTCACCAGCTGCCCTAGCAGCTGTACTTTTTCTAGCATCTGTGAACACTTTGTGTAAAACCTTGAAAGAGAAAACTGTAGTTCCACCCACAACCATAAGGTGCAACCAAAGGCATTGAATGAGACCCCCTGAACAAAGAAAGAAAGCACGCTGAGAATTATTCCATGTGTCTGGAGAAAGCCGACCAGGAAAGGGACAAAGCATCTCTCACCTCAAACCATAAGCATAAATTACCTTGATTCCAAGAACTATTAATTGAAATTTAATAGATGGGAGAAAGCCAGCTAAAATATTTTGGTATTTTTCAATGTAACTGAAAGATAATAATGTTCTCCAGAATATGTTATGGCACTGTGTTGTACTTTACTTCCCAAACCCAGTACAGCAGCATTTCACAGGCACATACAGTATGCTCTCACAGACGGAGACATTGGGAATGCCCTATGTGGGGGATATTTGATGATAAGCCATAGTAGAAGGTAGCTGCTGTTAGCAAATGAACATCACTTACACAACAGAAACATTTTTACCAGCTAGAGAACTTACAGTATCCATCTTAACATCATGAATACAAAAATCAGAATTCATAAGTTATGTACCTTTTCCTAAAAAGAGGAAAAAAAGAGAAAATTAAACTAAACTTTTTAAATTTTATGTTTTGTTTTGTTTGTTAGTGTCTTTTGTCTGTCTATATTTACACGTTTTATTATACAGTTTATGTTTTATTACAGTTTAAGCTCTACAGTCAGAACATACAAAACAAGAAGAATGGCAATATTTAAGGGCAAATATTAAACAAATGACAAACAGCACATTTATAATAAGGAACAAACCAAATCAATATGACCATCTGTAATAGTGATTACAGCTGTACTGTGAGCTGTGGATATTTGAGAGATTGTTCTGAATGTTCACTCAAGCAGTGCTGTAGAAGTCGATACAAAGGTTCTGCAATAGCAGGCTGTTTAGGCCTTTTTATCCAACTGATCCCAATTCATATCAGTGGTGTTAAACTTAGGTTATATAGGCCAGGTCATCACTTCAACTTCTCTTTTTCTTCCTCCTTCTTTAAGCTTGAATGCATGCTTCAGGTCATTGACCTACTACAGCAAAACTGCTGTCTAATATGTGTAACCCCAGAGGGTACAGCATGCCATTGGAGAATACTGTGGGTGGTCCATTGGTTCTGAAGTCCAGGCACTCAATGCCGGTCTCCTACTCTTGAGACAGCAAACCACCTCTAAAATTTTAGCATAACCTCCTTCATTTTTAACTGTGCTTACACACTATGAATTAATTCTCTCAGTGTTCTGTGATATATGTGAACTGTAAAGAATTGAAAAGTTGGATACATCAGTCCTCAAAATCTTTTTTCCTTCTGCAGTAGTGAAATTCATGTATATGCTTAGCACAAACAAGTCTCTTAGCGTTGCTTTGTTGCCTTAATAAAGGTTTTGGAGCTTCTACACAGCCCATTAGAGCTGTCTGGACTGGACTGTTGAAGTGGACACTTTGTTACGTTGAGTCTGATTCATAAAGAGGCTTTGAGCTTTCTAGCCTTCAGCTCATAACCCTGATGATTCCTCCCATGTCACTCTAAGATAATCATTCATTCTTTAGTGTAATAATATCTATCTATCTATCTATCTATCTATCTATCTATCTATCTATCTATCTATCTATCTATCTATCTATCTATCTATCTATCTATCTATCTATCTATCTATCTATCTATCTATCTATCTATCTATCTATCTATCTATCTATCTATCTATCTATCATGAAAAACTGCATCCTAATTTAGAAACTAATGCCCTCATTATAAAGTCTTTTAGATACTGTGGTGTACAATCATTTGTCTAATTCAAAGAATTATCCATTTGAAATTTCAAACAAGAACCTTGTGCTTGACATCAAACAAATGTGAATAACAGATTACACCTCTGAAGCTGTGAACTATCACACTTCTTCTTTGGCTACTTTCTGTTGTCTTTCATCAACTACAGTTTTATGTTTCTAATATCTTAGTTTTAGTGGTGTGATGTTTTTGTAATTGGAGTGTTTTTGTTGTGATCCTTCACAATGACAGGGTTTGCATCAGATAAATTACTGACTTTTGACCTTTACTAGTGAGGCAGCAACTAGGCAAATTATTTCTTATTTTATATATTTTTGATACGGAAGGTGGCACAGACAGATCAATACACATGACAAGTTGGTTTGGAGTGGGGGTAGTGAGCTTTTTCTAATAAGAATTTATGTGAGCAGCAAGATTTATCAACTGTTTTCTGTACAGCTCCTGAAGAAAAAGACCACATTAAGACTTACCAGGATGTGAGTGTTATACAATTTAACATAAATAAACAATTAAATTGGTAGCTGTGTTTCACACACAGATTTAGTTTGATTTCACTTTTGTTTTCACAGAGCCCATAACTCAGTTTTGATTTTACATCAGTAACACTGGGTTTTTCCTTTCATCTCTTCACCTAATGTGATCTGATGTTAGTCCTCTTTCATAATTTCATAGTGGCTTTTGGATAGTTACACTGACTTTTGACTACCTCTAGTATAAAATGTCCTGCGTGCTGTACATCAGTGAACTGTGCTCAGTCTGAGCAATCTTAGGGTGAAACAGGTCTTTTCAATAAACACACCACATCTGAACAAAAATCCCTGTTGGCTTACTTTTTTAAATGGTATAAGTCTGAAAAAAATCTGAAAGCTGTTTTTTTAAATCCAATCATTTTATGAACCTCTTCAGACCATTTTCAGAGGTTACTTGGAATGAGAGCCTTAAACAGCAGCCTCATGCACAAGACCATAAATCCCTGATGGCCATTTGTTTATCATACGGCACACTCAAGCACTCACCCACACTCACTAACACCGTCTATTCTGATTTAACCTCACCAGGTAGCCTAATTTGTATGTGTGAATAAACTGCCCAACTTGGAGAAATCCATGGAGGAAGAGAGAGAATGTGGAAATTCTGCACATACAGTAATCAGACCAGAATTTGAGCCAAGTAAGAAATGTAAGGCATCACCGCTATCCTCTATGCCACCAAATGGCTGCACTTAATATATGTTTTAAATTAAAAGAAATTACAGTAATCACGCACAAAGATCCTCACTTCAAGTGAATTGTCTTTCATAAAACAGATTCAGATTAGGCTAACGGCTTAATTAATAATGGTTCACTTTTATGTAAAACAACATTCCAAGCAGAGTTAATATTGCATTATACATTTTAACAAGTATCGCAGCTGTACTAAGGAGAAAAGCACATGGTGTTTAAAAAGTGCTGACATAGCAGATGGGGTGCATTTAAAAAAGTAGGTTAGAAAAAATGATTAAAACAGATCTAGTGTAATACTGTAAACATTTGTTCATTATTTAGTGAATTAATTCAGCAAAATGTAAATCATCTGCTTTGTTATTAATATAGTAGCTATGCAGTGGAGACAGTACACACCGTATTTTTCAGTGGGATGGAGTGTTTGCTAGTGTTCCTCAGCCCCATATACAGTAGGTGTCTAGCTTGTCAGAAGATAAGTCACATTTAATTATTTCATGTCATGATGGCTTTACAGTCATATACTTGGAAAAACCAAGGAAATCCCAGTATTTTACACTTGCTGCTATAAACTAGCCTGAAAACTAGTGTGCTGCTGTAAAAACAAATATCATCACTTTTCAGTTATGAATATGGAGTTTGCACATTAACCCCATATTTCTCCAGGTGCTCCAATTCTTTTTCTCATCCAAACAACATTCAAGTTGAGTTAAACATTGACTCCAAGTTAGCCTGGCATGTGTGAAAGTGAATGTGGGTGTTCATCCAAGTGTCCTCAGAGGAGTGTTATCTTTTGCAAGGTTAATTTCTATCTGTGCTGTTAAAATAAGTTGTGTAATGAAAGAGACTGAAAAGATAAAAGGAGAGAGCGAGCCTGCTGGTAATATGATTCCCTTGCAGTTGCAGTTTAGGAGACCGAAGCCCACTTGCTCAGGTAAGCACAGGGAAGTCCCTTTAGCCCCACTGCTGCTTACTGACTCGAATGCTCCAGGTTCACATAGATGGCCCCGAGCAATGCCTCATCAGTGACAGGAAAAACAAGGGACAGAAGTTTTACTTTTTATATTAGGCATGCATGATAAATATAACATGAAAACTAACAGAAAAAACTACTACTGAGTAAGCCAAAATGAAGTACCACATTTCTCAAAATCATTGCGCGAGGTAGAGGCAGCTGAGTAGGTTGGGGTGAGGGTCCTTTGATCGGTGGTCCCTTGTAGTTTTCAGTTGGAAACATGCATTGGTCCAATGTGCACCGTGCTTTCGCTGTTGAAGTGTTCTTCAAAAACAGTATATCCATCATCCCTACACAACGCGCCTTCTGAACGTACATCAGCATTCCTCCTAACGATGATGTCCCAAATTGGAAAACAATTCTTCAGTGGGTGGCTACATTTAGACAGTTAGGTATTAGGTATCGAGATCTAATGTGTGATTTAAGTGTTCCCTTAATTTTTCCATACTCAATTGTATTTGTAAATACTGTATATAGTATATAAAGAGAGTGACAGAGAGAGAATGGGAGAACACTCTGGTATAAATAAAGTGCCTGTTCCCTTTATAGTCTTGCAGCTGACAAGAATATATTGAGCACTATCCTTGTTCCCTGTGCTTTTCTTGCATTGATCTTCTATTGTGATATTTTTTGTAATAAATTTCTTTAAATGTATTTTTTCCTAAAGATCAAGAAGTTATTAATTTACTTAATATGTACTGTAGTATTCATCTTGGGCTTCTTTAATTACAGCCTCATCTTGGAATGAAAACAGGTTTAAAGAGCTTTTAGGAATATGTGCTTTCCAAAGATTTCCAATGCCACATTCAGCAACATTACAAATCCATCTGCCTTTTCTTCTTTTTGGCAATCATCCTGGAGAAGGTGGTTGCATGGCAACCACAAAAGTCCTTGGAAAATAAAATGTATTTAACATAAGACTACAGTTATTAATGAAATGAATGAGAGTCTGCAGTGTGAGTGTATAATCTTTATTTTCATTCTGTTTTTCCTTAGTGCATTGTCTTTTTTATTTGTGGGTGATAAAGAAATCGTACTGTACTCCATGTGACACCTGACTTTTAAAGAGTGATACTTTTTTCTAGAAAATGATTGTTTTCCCCTAGTTTGCTGACTCCATTTCTCAGGGTTCACATTCACACAAAACTGTAGTATATCCTGAGAGGATCAGATCCAAGGTAGCAACCAACACCAGATGGTGTATTGTTCCATCACAGGTCAAACTCACACACACTATCAACATATATTAAAATCGTACAATATATACCTCATTAATATATTTTTGGTTGCAATGAAATATATGCAATATTTCTGTTTAGCGACGAGTTATATACAGTATATCTTATTGTTCAAACATTAGTGCACATTTTAATGCTCTGTGTTATTTGCACTGTGTCAGCCAGATAGCCTTGAAAGCAAAAAAAACTACTTTCCCAAAGATTCATTTTTTATAGGGAGACATCAAAGCAGTTTTAAAAATTGTGTTATACAGTAAACACCAATAATTAATTACATTTTTTTATGCATTCTTTAGAAGACAATTCGGTTATGTTTCACATTTGAAGCACTGAACTGTGAACACGTCATTAGTGCCACATAACCAATCCCTCTATTGTTAGAAGCAGGAACGTTTATTTTTTTGGGTGCCTGTTCTTGCTTAAGTAGCAGGGCCAAATCCTTAAGTGTCAAATTGTGTATGCATTGGGAAGGTTAAATACTAAAGCCAAAATATAAATGACAGCATTTGAGGAATAGAGATAGGACTGTTTTTAACTTAATGCTTTGTTTTAAATCTCTAGCTCTGATTTTTGATAAAATTGTATGAACAGAATCTTTTTCCTATTGAAAACTATATTTCCAAGCATTTGAACTGAATAACCTCTTCCAATCACTTTTTACTTTATGCCAGCTGAAATTTTTGTTTTCTTCTCCCTCACTACGAGCATGGCATATACTGTATGGCTACTGTATAGCCATTAGAGAAAAACAACTGCCTGAATTCAGGTATAATTTAATTTAACCTCTCATCTCTTTTTCTTTTTTTTCTATTTTTAATTTCCATATTTGTCATTTTTCTTTATATTGAGCTGCACTCTTTGTTTGAAAATGAACTAAAGGAAAAAAATGAAGTTGTTCCACTTAAATTTAATTTTTCTTCCATCCATCCATCCATCCATCCATCCATCCATCCATCCATCCATCCTCTTCCGCTTATCCGAGGTCGGGTCGCGGGGGGCAGCAGCTTAAGCAGAGATACCCAGACTTCCCTCTCCCCGGCCACTTCTTCTAGCTCTTCCGGGGGAATCCCAAGGCGTTCCAGGCCAGCCGAGAGACATCGTCCCTCCAGCGTGTCCTGGGTCTTCTCCTGAGCTTCCTCCCGGTTAGACGTGCTCGGAACACCTCACCAGGGAGGCGTCCAGGAGGCATCCTGATCAGATGCCCGAGCCACCTCATCTGACTCCTCTCAATGCGGAGGAGCAGCGGCTCTACTCTGAGCTCCTCCCGGATGACTGAGCTTCTCACCCCTATCTTTAAGGGAAAGCCCAGACACCCTATGGAGGAAACTCATTTCAGCCGCTTGTATTCGCAATCTCGTTCTTTCGGTCACTATCCATAGCTCATGACCATAGGTGAGGGTAGGAACATAGATCGACTGGTAAAATTGAGAGCTTTGCCTTGCGGCTCAGCTCCTTTTTCACCACGACAGACCGATGCAGAGCCCGCATTACTGCGGATTGCCGCACTGATCTGCCTGTCGATCTCACGCTCCATTCTTCCCTCACTCGTGAACAAGATCCCGAGATACTTGATCTCCTCCACTTGGGGCAGGATCTTGCTACTGACCCTGAGAGGGCACTCCACCCTTTTCCAGCTGAGGACCATGGTCTTGGATTTGGAGGTGCTGATTCCCATCCCAGACGCTTCACACTTGGATGCGAACCGATCCAGAGAGAGCTGAAGATCACGGCCTGATAAAGCAAACAGGACAACATCATCTGCAAAAAGCAGTTACCCAATCCTGAGTCCACCATGCTGGACCCCCTCAATGCCCTGGCTGCGCCTACAAATTCTGTCCATAAAAGTTATGAACAGAATTGGTGACAAAGGGCAGCCCTGGCGGAGTCTAACTCTCACTGGAAATGGGTTCAACTTACTGCCGGCAATGCAGACCAAGCTCTGGCACCGATCGTACAGGGACCGAACAGCTCTTATCAGGGGGTCCGGTACCCCATATTCTCGGAGTACCCCCCACAGGATTCCCCCGAGGGACACGGTCGAATGCCTTTTCCAAGTCCACAAAACACATGTAGACTGGTTGGGCAAACTCCCATGCACCCTCCAGGACTCTGCTGAAGGTGCAGAGCTGGTCCATTGTTCCTCGACCAGGACGAAAACCACACTGTTCCTCCTGATTCTGAGGCTCGACTATCTGACAGACCCTCCTCTCCAGGATCCCCAAATAGACTTTTCCAGGGAGGCTGAAGAGTGTGATCCCTCTGTAGTTGGAACACACCCTCCGGTCCCCTTTCTTAAAGAGGGGGACCACCACCCCAGTCTGCCAATCCAGAGGCACTGTCCCTGATGTCCATGCAATGTTGCAGAGACGTGTCATCCAAGACAGCCCTACAACATCCAGAGCCTTGAGGAACTCCAGGCATATCTCATCCACCCCCAAGTTTTTTTGACCACCTCGGTGACCTCAGTCCCAGAGATGGGGGGAGCCCACCTCCGAGTCCCCAGGCTCTGCTTCCTCATTGGAAGGCATGTTAGTGGGATTGAGGAGGTCTTCGAAGTACTCCCCCCACCGACCCGAGTCGAGGTCAGCAGCGCACCATCCCCACGATATACAGTGTTGACACTGCACTGCTTCCCCCTCCTGAGACGCCGGATGGTGGACCAGAATCTCCTCGAAGCCGTCGTTCTCCATGGCCTCCCCAAACTCCTCCCACGCCCGAGTTTTTGCCTCAGCAACCACCAAAGCCACATTCTGCTTGGCCTGCCGGTACCTATCAGCTGCCTCCAGAGTCCCACAGGACAAAAGGGTCCTGTAGGACTCCTTCTTCAGCTTGACGGCATCCCTCACCGCCGGTGTCCACCAACGGGTTCGGGGATTGCCGCCATGACAGGCACCGACCACCTTACGGCCACAGCTCCAGTCAGCCGCCTCAACAATAGAGGCACGGAACATGGCCCATTCGGACTCAATGTCCCCCACCTCCCTCGGGATGTGGTCGAAGTTCTGCCGGAGGTGGGAGTTGAAGCTACTTCTGACAGGGGGCTCTGCCAGACATCCCCAGCAGACCCTCACAACACATTTGGGCCTACCAGGCCTGACCGGCATGCTCCCCCACCATCGAAGCCAACTCACCACCAAGTGGTGATCAGTTGACAGCTCCGCCCCTCTCTTCACCCAAGTGTCCAAGACATGTGGCCACAAGTCTGACGACACGACCACAAAGTTGATCATCGAACTGAGGCCTAGAGTGTCCTGGTGCCAAGTGCACATATGAACACCCCTATATTTGTACATGGTGTTCGTTATGGACAATCCGTGATGAGCACAGAAGTCCAATAACGAAACACCACTCGGGTTCAGATCAGGGGGGCCATTCCTCCCAATCACACCCCTTCCAGGTCTCACTGTCATTGCCCACGTGAGCATTGAAGTCTCCCAGCAGAACGAGGGAGTCCCCAGAAGGTATGCCCTCTAGTACCCCCTCCAGGGACTCCAAAAAGGGTGGGTATTCCAAACTGCTGTTCGGCGCATACGCACAAACAACAGTTAGGACCCGTCCCCCCCACCTGAAGGCGGAGGGAGGCTACCCTCTCGTCCACCGGGGTAAACCCCAATGAACAGGCTCCAAGTCGGGGGGCAATAAGTATACCCACTCCCGCTCGGCGCCTCTCACCGGGGGCAACTCCAGAGTGGTAGAGAGTCCAGCCCCTCTCAAGGAGATTGGTTCCAGAGTCCAAGCTGTGCGTCGAGGTGAGTCCAACTATATCTAGCCGGAAACCTCTCGACCTCGCGCACTAGCTCAGGCTCCTTCCCCTTCAGAGAGGTGACATTCCACGTCCCAGGAGCCAGCTTCTGTAGCCGAGGATCAGACCGCCAAGGTCCCCGCCTTTGGCCACCACCCAACTCACACTGCACCTGACCTCCTTGGCCCCTCCCATAGGTGGTGAGCCCATGGGAAAGGGGGACCCACGTTGCCTCTTCGGGCTGTGCCCGGCCGAGCCCCAGGCGCTCGCCATCAAGCCCCACCCTCCAGGCCTGGCTCCAGAGGGGGGCCCCGGTGACCCGCGTCCGGGCAAGGGAAAACACCGTCCAAAGTTTTCAATCATCATAGAAGGTTTGTTTAACCGCTCTTTGTCTCATTCCTCACCTAGGACCAGTTTGCCTTGGGTGGCCCTACCAGGGGCATAAATCCCCAGACAACAGAGCTCCTAGGATCATTGGGACACGCAACCCCCTCCACCACGATAAGGTGGCGGTTTAAAGGAGGGGATCATTTTTCTTAATTTAAATATTTGTTTATTTATGGATCCTCACACAAATCAACCAAAATGCAACATGTGCAGTGAAGAAATATTTGCAAATAGATTGTTTTGAAGTTATTCACTGTTTATTTCAGAATATAATATTAATTGCAACACCCACCGTGCTAAAGCTATACACATACATACACAATCATAATGTCACATAACTTTTTCCAAATGCCCTTAACCCCAATCTAGTTCATTCTTAGAAAACAAAATCACACAAAAATTTGGACAGCCTACAGAGAGGGAGAGAGAAAACATATATGACTTTTTTACATCAAGTGGCAGAGAGTGGAAGTTTTAGTCTGTCAGAACCCAAAAAACACACAAGGATCAATCAATGGTGAAAAGATTTTTTAAGGGGAAAAAAATCTATAGTGATGAGAGAGCAAAAGATGGCAGCCTGAAGCTCTTAAGACTTAATTATTAGTTGCCTAAATTATCATGAGTCTTTCCTTTAATTCTAATTTAACTAACTAGAGGAGATTATTCTCAACCACTCAGTCCTAAAAACCCTACTGAGTCTACATCATCATTTATCCTCTGCTCAGTAGCATTATTGACACAGGAAATTGTGCCAAGAAACTACAGTTGGCAAAATGAAACATAAATAAAAGTTAATTTCAAAGAATGTAAACATGCAAGTAGATAATAAATAAATAATCTAAATATCCTGACTCTGCCCAAGTGGTTTCAAACTTCTCTAGATCATGACAGTTTTAGACAGATGAGACTGTGTTGCCTATTACAAGGCAGCAGGTGGCCTGGAAGAAACTGGGCTAAGGAATACAATGGTTCTAGAAACCAGTAGATGATGATCTGACCTGGAAGCCTTTAGATTTAACAAGCGAGCTCATTGGCTACAGCAAGCAACACCTGGATAGAACTTAAAGCCGACTTAAGCCTCCCTTTAAGCTAGAGTTGGAAGGTGAATTTGGGTAAGAATTTCACTAGCATGAAGATAATGACATCAGAGATATGTTTAAAGGATCCAGACTGGAAGAGGAGTGGAAGAGTTGGAATTGCTCAGATGATTTGGTTTTAAGGTTACCCAAACAGAAGGATAAAAATTTTCCCAGTTTGACGAATTTGGTTTTATTTGTTTCTATTATTTGCTTTTTTACTATGTATTCTTACTAGATAACCCCCTCATTTTCTTTTCTTTTTGAAACCAGCATTTTAGTTTTATTCTTCATTGTGAAGCTATGCAAAGGTTTAAGGCCTGCTCTATCACACTGCCTGTTCTGAAAACAAATCTCAGCAGTACAAACATAATGTTCAGAAATGTATAGAAGAAGATACATGAATTCAAGAGATGTGAAGACAGTTTACAAGGCACAATGTAGTAGGACACAAATAAACCATCACACATAAAGTACTCCTGGGAGATGCTTCATATTTAATATTAACTAGACATGTTAGTTAGGTTAAATGGTTGCTCTAATGGCTCGGAATGAATACATGAAGATGTTTGCATGAGAGTGCCCTGATCTTCTCTTAATCTTTGTTTCGTTTATAAACTTCTTTTACCAATGCAACTTTTTCATTGTTGTTAAATACATTTTGCAATCAAATTCATATGGAGAGTAGTTCAAAATGTACTTTTTCTGTTCTTATATATTGACAAACAATACTGCTGCAGAATATTACAAACAGTTAAAGTTCCTGCTGGCAGGTAATAAAAAGTGATTGTGAGAAAACCAACAACCAGCAAAGGCCGGAGATCATGCTGCTCGACTATAGCTTTCACTATGTCAATGAAATTTCAAGGCACAAATGGGCAGAGAACAAACAGTCCTGGCATTTTCCAATTGTCAATTTAGTCCCTGCTGACAAAGAATAAAAATTAACTGATTCAAATCAGAGTTTACTTTTTAACCTTTTTTCTTTGATATCAAGCCTTTCAGGAAATCTGAGCATTTTAATCAAATCATTCTGTAATTATTTATAACTGTTTGCATATGCTATAAAAGTTTAGAGGCAAACTGTAATTAATTAAATATTAATAAAAATTAAGCACATACATAGCATTTTTTTTTTCTTTTAAGACACATGTAATTTGCATAGCTCACTGCTCAGACATTAAATACCAAAGTGAATAATAATGATATGTCACTAAGGGATTGAATGTGAAATCAAACGTTCTTGTGAATGTGAATTTATCAAAGCTATGCTATGCAAATTATTTTATTGATACATTAAATAACATGTCATATAACGATTGGTGCATAAAGTAGGGAGAAACGTGAAAAAGTGCTTACATCCTAGGCAGAGTACCCTGTTTAATTTGGCAAAGTTTTGTAGAAATGAAGCCTTTGGCAATAAATGTAAGGATAATGCTTTTCCTATGTATAATTTGTCTCAATTTTAGTTCTTTCTTGAGCATCTTACAGTCGAAAAAACATTGAACAACCTGTGTTGTGGTGTTCTTTAGTGGGAAGAGCAGACGGTGAGGAGTCTAGAAGGTGCTGTAGTGATTTAAAGGTTCATCAGTCTGCTTTAGAGAAGACTGCAAATGTTAGTATGGTGGATGTGTAACTGTTTTCTTCCTACCCTCTTAGGTCTACAGAAACTGGTCCCAGTAAAGCACTCACCAAGTTACATGTTTGACAGTTGTCAAGTGATCTTTTCCTTGTTTTCAGGTTAAATGACTAGTAACCATTCCTCTCCATCCTGGTGTTTTGTGATTGGTATTCTCTGTTTCTCAACAGCTCAGTGGTCTCCTGTGGTTTTTGTTCTAAACTAATGCTCGACTATGCCATTGTTCCAAAGTTTTGATCAATATACTGTAAAATATTTAGTTTACCAAGGTACTACATTTTTAAATTTGTTTGTAGAATCAACCCTGTTTAACATGAATGAAATAAAATATTGAAGCATGACCATACTAATATGAAAATGACAGCTCACATTCATCTAGCATCACAGTCTTTTTGAGGTGAGCAGCATATTTCCTTCATGCTCGACAGAATTTGTACCTCATCAAGAATTACAAGCTTTTTTAGACTGTTGATTTTTTCTTCTTCTTCTTTTTTTTTTATCAGGTGGGGCACGTATAATCTTCAACCTTCTAGAGGATGTGTGCCTTGCAACTGCAACTCCTTTGGTTCCAAGTCTTTTGATTGTGATGAAAATGGACAGTGCATATGCCAGCCTGGAGTAACTGGACAGAAATGTGACCATTGTGCTGTTGCGTACTACAATTTTCAGGAAGGAGGTTGCACACGTATGACACTTTGATGTTATTATCATTGCTGAATATTCTCATCTGAAAGTGGGCTTAATTAAATCCTACACTAACATGCCTTATGCATAGAGACTACAATTTGTCCTACAGTCTGTAAAACTTGCTTCCATTGTTTAAATTCCTGCTTGCAGTTGATACTCATGCAAATGATTTGTTTAAAATAATGGCATCCATCAATGGATAGACACTCTGTCTTTCTGTTAATGGTTATGCCACCTACTAGAATCCTCTGTCTGTAAGTTCAAATTTATTTGCAGAAGTGTGCTCTGTCTGCCAGTGTGCGTTTTTTTCATACCAGATGGCCCTATCTTCTGTCATGTGCCATGTTTTTAGAAAACTTGCCAGTAGATATCTTTTGTCAGCTGAGCAACTCAATATTACACATTAGCTCAGCATTGAATTACCTTAAATTTATTTATTTATTTCACAGGTGAATGCTAACACAATATAGCTCTGACTTGTTGTTATACACCGAATTTAGAAAAATTAATGCAATCTAGTGATATCCTATCTATCTATCTATCTATCTATCTATCTATCTATCTATCTATCTATCTATCTATCTATCTATCTATCTATCTATCTATCTATCTATCTATCTATCTATCTATCTATCTATCTATCTATCTATCTATCTATCTATCTCCGAATTTGTCTTTTTTCCCCAGCATGCAGATGTTCCCACATTAGAAATCACTGTGATGCAAATACAGGACAGTGCATTTGTCCTCCTAATACAATTGGCGAAAACTGTGATAGATGTGCTCCAGATTATTGGGGTCATGATATCATCAGTGGATGTAAGGTATGTTTTTGGCATTGCTCAATATAATTTTGACATTTCTTTTTGATATTTTGGTGTATTATGGTCTTTTCTGTGGTGTTACCTTTTTGTCCAATTTCTGTACCTGCTGCTATGTGGTTGTTAGAGTTGACATCTGGGGTCACAGATGGTGTGACATCACAGGTTAAGGAGTATAAAGGTCAGCTCTTTGCATTTCCTGATTTCTAAGTTTGTGGATTCCAAAAAGAAAGAAAAAAAATATATATATATATTGTGTGTGTGTGTACAAGTTCCTCAAGTATTGAATTATTTCTAGTTATAGACTGTAAGTTGGAATTGCTGCTTTGTGCTAAGGCTCTATGTATTTCAGATCTCCTGCTTTGCTTTCATTCAAGATCCCCCGTTTATCTCCTGGTCTTGTACTTTCTTGCCCTTGTGGTATGTCTTTCCCAGCAACACAACAATCATGCAGTAAAAGGACTTCTTCTTCTTTCGGCTGCTTCCGTTAGGGGTTTGCCACAGCAGATCATCTTCTTCCATATCTTTCTGTCCTCTGTATCTTGTTCTGTTACACCCATCACCTGCATGTCCTCTCTCACCACATCAATAAACCTTCTCTTAGGCCTTCCTCTTTTCCTTTTCCCTGGCAGCTCTATCCTTAGCATCCTTCTCCTGATATACCCAGCATCTCTCCTCTGCACATGTCCAAACCAACGCAATCTCGCCTCTCTGACTTTGTCTCCCAACCGTCCAACTGAGACCCTCTAATGTACTCATTTTTAATCTTATCCATCCTCGTCACACCCAGTGCGAATTTTAACATCTTTAACTCTTGCTACCTCCAGCTCTAATGCAATAAAAGGATAAAACTTTACAAAGGCCACAGTTACAAAAAAGGCAATATAAAAGAGCCTAGGCGAAGATATTAAACAGTTTAATGAAAAAGGAGAAGCAGAACAAAAGGCCAAGACAAGGAAAACTATAAAGGCCAAACAATACAAAATTACATTAATACCCAACTAACATCAGCAGAGTGGTGGCTCTGAGGCTAGGGATTTACGCTGGCAATGTGTAGGTTGCCGGTTCGAATCCTGTAAACGCCAAAAATAACTCTACTTAGTTGGGCCCTTGAGCTAGGCCCTTATCTTGCAATTGCTCTGTCCTGGGTACGACGTTAATCTGCATCCAGCCCTGCATTTAGGCTCTCCAACCTGCAGGGAAAAACCTGGGGTTGGTGGCAGAATTGGCACTCCAGCCATCATAAAAAACCTCACACTGTTCCATTCCATCTGAACTAGTGTGGTGCTGAAATGTCACCTATTGCATGGCTGCACTCAGGTCCTAATCTGGGATCCTGAGTTGGTTTGTCATGTGGTGGGTATCAGCGTGTGCTCCTAACCTCTATTGATACAATTTGTATTTTAGAGAAGAGACTAAAAAGAATAAATGACAAATGGATTAACACCCTTAAATAGGGGCTTTAATGGCAGCCTCTATTAGCAGCTACACACCTACATAATTGAGAGGCCCCACCCCCTTGGGGTCAACATAAAAAGGCATCCCACAATAACACCATTAAGAAAAAGAATAATTACATAATGATTAAAGAAAAACAAAAACTATTACATAGTGAATAGAATATAAATTAAAAAAAGGAAATTATGAAATCAATATTTTATCAGTTTATTCACAGAGTGAAAGTAAAATCTTCATGTGTCATAGTAATATAGCACGATGGCAAAAAGGTCAAACAAACCCTAATAAATGTATAGTATTTCTTTCATTTTATGGAAACGGTTATATTCATTCATTCATTCATTACCAAGCCTTGGTTTAAATTAACCTAGAGCTGCAAAAAAAAAGTCTCCCTTTCTCACTTCAGTTAATTGATCAATTTATTCTAATAATCAGTTAATTGTTAGTACTGAAGTGAGAAGTACTTTGAGAGAATAATCTTTCATATTTTTCTAGTAACGGGAAAACAGTTCATTCTCACATTTGTTTTCTTGGTAAAACATAGCCAGAAGATACCCTAGTAGCAATTAAGCACCAGGCAAGGATCATTCCATTCAGTGACATCATTCAATCGCATGAGCAATTCATGTACACTTTCAAAGTTTAGTTTTGCTTGTCATTCTGTCAAAATTGCCTTGCATTGTGTTAGAAAGCAGAAACACACATAGGTGGAAGTGAAAAATATCCCAGCCCAAAACTGTACTGGAGTCCATCCTGTGCATAAGTTACACTCACCATTTTATTGACTCTCCTCAAAATAAATCAATTTGCAATATTTTACTGTCTCTCACTCTCTGTACCAGAGTGTGCAGCAACTGAAAATAGTGAAGTTTGTTTCATTTTTCTTCCTAAAACTCAACTTCTCGTTTGTATTATATCTTGCTTTCAAAATGCAATTGTGCTTGTAGATTTTTGTTTCAGACATATTTTTAACTGAAAATGTTTTTCACAAATATAATTGAATTTCTTGATTACTTATTGTTTCTTTTTTCTTGGTGGATTGGATGTTAAATATGATCAAGGATAATTGTAAAAACACATGTTTGTATTCAGCATTTTATGGCTGACTGATTAAAGGTGGCTGCATTAGTTTTGCTGAAGCATTTCTGAAAAAAGTGCCTGATCATGGTGAGCAGTGGTAGGCAGCACTTTACACTGACTGACTAACCACTATGCAATTGCTCTATCATGTGGATGGCAGTTTAAATAATTAGAAATTGAACATTTGTGAAGAAGTACAACACACAAATGAATGTCGATTCTCATAGCGAGTGTATTGAATAAAGCAAAAGAATACTGTTGACTAAAATGAAAGAGCAAGAGTCATGGTTTGGATAAACAACCTATTTTTTAATCCAATCTGACACAAGAAGTCTAATGTATGAAAGGTCTGTAATTATAAGAAACTATACCTTGTTTGAACTGAAAACAAGCGGCCACTGTTGGCCTCCATAGCACAAATGTTTCCTCATTTGCAGCTAAAGTCCTACATGGCTCACAAATTAACCTTGAGCTCAAAACAAGGAGAAGCCGGCAGCAGTTTACAAGTGTGATAATGGATGCCTTTGCTCTGAAATGTACAAGGTTTGGATAAGACGGTCCTCTGAGGAGCCATATGAGCTCTGGTCAATGATCCTATTTACGTTATAAAAGACACTTGTAGGTCACAGATGTGTCCTTGCTGGACTGCTTATCCAAAATGTTTGCCCAAACTGTCTAAACTTTTGCTTTTGAACGATTTTACACTTCTAGTTTGGGTATGCAGATTCCCTGGCTTAAAACCATTTTTGTTAATGCTTAAGTGTAATGGTCAGGAAAGTAAGTCAGATAGCTTGTATTCATTTACAAAGGTATGCAAACCAATATATCTGTCAGTCTTTGTTTATAAATCCATTAAGCATTCCCTTACAGTACATAGTGCTTTTCATCGTGAGAAAATCACTATATGCAAAGACACAAAAGCCAAGCAAAATGACACCTTTCATTGGCTAACTAAAAAGATTACAATATGCAAGCTTTCGAGGCAACTCAGGCCCCTTCTTCAGGCAAGAGATTACATCTTGCCTGAAGAAGGGGCCTGAGTTGCCTCGAAAGCTTGCATATTGTAATCTTTTTAGTTAGCCAATAAAAGGTGTCATTTTGCTTGGCTTTTCTCTACATTCATAATGGCTAACACGGTACAACACCCTAGTACTACAAAGACACAAAGCAGTTTTATAAAGAAATTCACATTACAGATTGTGTGCTTTGTAGCAGACATCTTCCAGACAGTATACCTGGTAAACAGGATAATACAAAGTGTGAAAAGTATTGCTTCTCAATATGGAAGGGCTGTGTCTTCAGAAGAAACAAAATTATTCCTTAAAGTAGACACTTAAAAGTAAATCTGATTGAACATTTGCCAAGAGTTGTGAAGTGTGAAGTTTTTAACAGCAATGGCTTAGAGCTTTCGTATTTCTTTGAAATAAGTAAAATATTTCATATGCAGCGTAAAAAAATCCAAAAGGGTTATTCTTGATGTTGGAATTATGTTGTTAGATGTAAGCACTACAAACACTACATCATAGCTGATGATGATGTTATACTATAACCTTAAATTTTAAAGTTGAAAAAGACAGCTTAAAAAGGTTAAAAAAAGGTGAACCACATGATACCTAATAGTGATGGTTGGCTATACCTCAAGCGTTATATTACAACTCTAAGAAAAACTCATTTTCTACGTTTTCACTCAAGTCCACTCTTGACCATTTACTCAAAAAGTGCTAGTTGCCACATTTTGTAAGAAATGTTCTCATCTGGATAAAAAACACACTCCACAGCTTTCATCTGTCCAAAGAACTCGGGACCCAAAAATTCCCAAAATTAGTCAATAGCATGGGAGCTAGGTACCATATACCTACAATTTGGTTAGTCAGGCCGTCAAGTGGCATCATGCTAAGTAGATAATGTATTGAAGATAATGTATTTCTGGAGTTTATTCTATTGTCATTCACATGAGTTGGGTGATTTTTTTTTCCTCCAAGCCACCACAGCAGATTTTTAAGGTGATTACATGGTTCAACAATGACAGACTTGTTCATAAAGCATTTGGTTCCCATGGACAGTTAATCAGCAACATTACATTTAACTGCTGAGACATCTGCAGAAAAGCCTCAGGGAAAAACACCCAGAGCAGTCTTCTTCTTCTTTTGGCTGCTCCCGTTAGGGGTTGCCACAGCGGATCATCTTCTTCCATATTTTTCTGTCCTCTGCATCTTGCTCTGTTACACCCATCACCTGCATGTCCTCTCTCACCACATCCATAAACCTTTGCTTAGGCCTTCCTCTTTTCCTCTTCCCTGGCAGCTCTATCCTTAGCATCCTTCTCCCAATATACTCAGCATCTCTCCTCTGCACATGTCCAAACCAACAAAATCTCTCTTGATTTGTCTCCCAACCGTCCAAAACTGGATTTTTGCACCATGACAGCACACCTGTTATCAGTCAAAGAGTCTGTCACCAAAATCAATGTGCTTGTTGCTTCGCACCCCCCATATTCTCCAGGTATCATTCCCAGTGACTTCATTTTGTTCCTCAAGTGAAAACTTAAACTAAAGGGAAGAAGTTTGCTACTGTGGAAGAAATCCAGGAAAATAAACGCCAGAGGCTCTAGATATGATAACAAAGGATGAGTGCAGGTTAAGTTTCCAGGAATGGGAGAAGTGCTGGGACAATTCTTTTGCATCTCAAGTAGAGTGTTTTGACTTTGACTAAAAAGGGAATTGGTGTAAGGTTGTTTTTTGTTTTTTAAACTTCCTACAATTTTTGGGTCCCCTCTCTTATAAGACCAGTTAAATTATGGAACTGTAAATAACAAGCGAAGGACTGTTATTTAATCTTCACTATAGCAATATGTTTGTTATTTCCTTTTTATTTTTGTTTACTTATTTATTTTAATTGTGTGGCAGATATGATCATGCAGACTGTGAAAAGGGGGCTAAAGAGTCTGTGTTGTCTCCATGGAAAGGCAAAAATCAAATCAAACCCTCACTGCCAGTAGAGCTTAAGGAAAATGTCCTCTTTGTACAGCAACTGAATGACAATTGATGACAATATGTGTATAAGGCATTAACAAGATTTACTTATTTGAGCTTTTACCATCTTTCCCTGCGGTCACAAGTCAGCATCAATCTGTTTAATCAAGACCACCACACCAATGAAAGAGGATATTTATTCTGATGGTATTATTTTTTTGCCATTGTATGCAGATTTGAGGATGTGCATTCTGATAATAGAGATTCCTCTAACCTCCCACCACCACCCCCAACCTGTGGGGTTACAAAAATCAATCTAGTGAACGTCACACTTTGGAACAAATTCACTTACTCGTATATTTTAGGTATGAGCTAATGTGCAAAGACACATTATATTGCCTGATTTAACCACATGTTTTCAGATGAGTACTTATTTTTGATTTGTTTACAATAAATGCAAAGCTTTAGTTGCATTCTCCCTATGGATTTGAGTGTTTTAACCTAGAAACTCCATGTTCTTTCCACAATACAAAAGTATAAATATCGTTATTTTCAGATGGCATCAGAAATGCTCAGATGTGTGTGAACTGTAAAAACTAAAACATTGGATCAACTTAAATAAAGTCATTTTTCACTCTTAATTTTTTTTAACTTGGAATAATTAATGATTTTCCTGTTAGTTGAACTTCTATATTATTTAAAAAAACATATTTTCTAAAAATGTGTCCAATACCAAATCTTCATTTAATTCAACTAATATTTTTATGAATATTTATATTTTAATATTGTTTATTTATTTATATCAAAACTATGAATCAAATTAATTGAATTATAATTGGTGTAACTAGTATTCAAGTAGACATTTACATTGCATAAACACAAATAATTAAGAATATAAAAGACTTTTTTCATTTATTATGGATGACTTCACATTTCGCTCAATTGTATCATAAGTAATTGTGTTGCATAGGAGACAAAGAAAAAAAAATGCTTTTTGTGATGTAGGGTGGACAATAAAGTTGCCAATATATCAAAGAAAGTAACATAAATAAGCTTCCACAACCTCACATAACCCATGGAAATAAGAAGAAGTCACTTACATTTATTTGCTTAGCAGATGCTTTTATCCAAAGCGACTTAGTACAGAGATAAACATAAATGAGTAATATTAGGTTAAGGCCTGTTTGTTCAGCAGGTGTAATAGGACAGGTAACAAAAGCTGATTGCCACAAGTGAAAAGATGTAATAGATTTAGAAACATAACAATCGATAAAGCAATTAAACTTAAAGTAACAATAAATCAACCTACAGTATGAAAGATCATAGAGCAAAGTTTTTTTGTATTTTGTAATCAATCATTCAGATATTCACAGAACAAATGGGTTTTCAGTTGCTTCTTAAACACATTGAGGGAGTCAGCAGTTCGGTTGAAGGTTGGCAGCTCATTCCACAATGCAAGGCCAACTAGGAACTGCACAGGAAAAGAATCTGGATTGAGTCTACGTAACATGTAGAGGTGGTATCACCAGACTCAGGCAGCAGACCTGAATGGGCGAGAAGGAGTATAGCACTTCACCAGTGTCTCCATATATTCAGGTGTTGACCCATTGACTAGTCTGTAGGCAAGCATCAGGGTTCTGAACTTAATGTATGCTGCTACAGGGAGCCAATATAGTGACCTGAAGAGAGGAGGAACATGTGCCCGTCTCAGCTGGTTAAATACAAGACATACTGCTGCATTCTGTCTTGATAGCAGATGTGGGTACTCCTGCTAGAAATGAGCTGCAACAAGATCAAAGCCTGGACCAGAAGTTATGCTGCATATTCCGTCACTTCCCTAAAAGTCTTTGGAGATGCAATGGACCATAATGCAACAACAGGAGCGGATCCTTATGCAAATATGGGATAATAAATACATGAAACTTGTTATTTTACATCAATTAAATTCAACACTATATAGTGAAAATGGGCATTCTAAATTTTGAGCATTTAAAAAAGTGATAATTTTGAGTAAGATTAACTTAAAATAGGCGAGTCAATTGCTCCAGGGGAGCTGTACAATGGCAGACCCTGCGGTTTGACACCCAAAAGTCATGCAACAAGACCATTTCTCATTGGAAATTAATAAAGTATATCAATTCAAATCAAATTTTTCCAAAAATTAACAATCCCTGAGGTTGATTACACTTCTGTTTAAAGAAAATAATGTAATGATTTAGTTTGAAATAGTTTAATTGACACCTAAGAGAGTGATAGATAGATAGATAGATAGATAGATAGATAGATAGATAGATAGATAGATAGATAGATAGATAGATAGATCAGTGTAGCTATAAAAAATGCATAATGTCAGCAAAAATTATTATTTTAAGTTATAATAACTTTAGAAGTGAACAACCCCATTAGTTTATTTTTTAGAGTGATGTACTGTATGTGTTTGATTGTGCCCTTTAATGGACTGGCATCCGGCAAGGATGGCACTCTATCTTGTGTTACTGTTGTTGGCATAACCTCTAGTGAGACTAACTACAGTAGAGAGCTTGATTTAAATTTTTTAACATCATTTTAACAAAAGAAGTCTTACTCACAAGCAGGGAAGCTACTTTAAAATATAAATTCACAAATCTTATTAAATTAAGAGTAAATGTAGTAACAGTTTCATGCAACAAAACTCATACAATAAACAAATAACTTGTCCATGTTACAGCATGTTGTAGCAGCATGTTCACTGGATTGATTAGGGATTGGTTAGTTTTTGAGGGGTGTATTTCTGGACAGCTTTTTTTTTTTTGAGGAATACATTGTCATTATTTTTATTATTTTATACCCACCCATTTCTTAAAATACAGACAAAACCTCTAATACAGGTATGCAGGAGGAAATGGCAATACGCACCATGCAATAAGCATAGGCCACTTTAGGGCCACAAGTTAGTTCTAACGTGTACACCTCTAGGATTATAAACATGTGAACCTGTAAGAGCTCATCTTGCCAAATCCATACAGTCAATGGCTGAGATGGGATCTCCACACATGACTCTCAAGTTGTTGCAAATAAAATCCTTCTGAACACAACCATCTATACTTTAATGAGGACTGGCATTTTTTTTATAATTAAGTTAACAAGAAAATGTTGTAGGGGGTCAAGAAACAAAATTTGGGTGTAGGGTTAATTATTATACACATACAAACGGACACAGGTTTGATTGAGTTTGGGTACAAACTGCTGCGAGAATGGTGGGCTTGGGTGGAATTTCAGCGGGAAGTTGGCCTTGCGTTTAACTCTTAGTACCTGCACTAGAGATACTAATGGCAAACCTAGATGTGAGTTTTACACAGAATTAAAGACAAAAGTGTAAAGTTAAGCTGGAGCATCAGCAGGTTCAATCAGGACCAACTATTAAAATGTTTTTGGCAGCATAGTCAGAATAAGGCAAACAGTAGTCAAATAGTCAATGAAACAGGAGACCGTCCCAAAACTTACATTTTCTGCTAAATTATGAAATCCTCCAGCATACACTGCATATGCACAGTTTTAAATGTCAGGCAAAGTGCCCCAGTTGTCTTTTATAAGATACTTGCAGCACAATGCAGGCCTGTTATACAAGGTGAACGTTCTATGCATATTTTTATGGAACTTACTTTGATTTCAGTGCCTTCATGTTCTTACAGTTGTTAAAATTATCCAGTTTTTTCATGTTTTTCATTTTTAATGACCGATGGAATGCTTTTTTTATATTTTAAGTACTATGTGCTTCTTTTTCCTTGTTGCCTGATTGCATTGTGTTGCAGTTATACATAATTTCAAAACATAACATTTTAAAAGAAAGCTTAATTAAAGTAGAGCCAGAATTAGTAGTTTTCTCTGAATAGCTTTTGATCCAACAGCGAGTAAGAAAACTACCAAGTATTCTTGTGCTTTCTCTTCTGTTTAATTTAGGTTTAATTATTTTTAATCAGGCAAGTAAGAAAAGTGTAATTACAAGCTGAGTGATGTAAGTAAATTATAATTGAATTCTCAATTAGATGTGCACAAATTAGTTCATGTTATTTAAAAAAAATATGGCTTGACAACTGGGTGATTTAAATTGTTAGAATTTTCATAGCTTTGTTTGCTTTTCATTGTTAATATATAAAAAAACACCTTTTTTAAAACCAAAAAAGTGACTTTTTTAGTGAACGTTTATAGCAACATGTAGTAAAGTAGTCTGCTCTTTTATATACTCTGAAGATTGGACTTTAATAATAAGTGCATAAAAAATACCAAATGCTGGTTTCCTTTCTTAGCAGTGACTTTTTGAAAGTATTCATTTTAGCAACTATTGTTAAATGCCCTGAAAAGACATGTTTGAAAATTGTACAGAAAAAGCAATGAAATGGTCTTTGGGAAGGCTAAAAAAAACATTTTCCAACAATCTGTTTTTGTCACATTTTATTTATTTATTTATTTATTTATTTATTTATTTATTTATTTCCAAATTTGCTTGAAGACAATTTTTAAGCGTTTTTCTTTGTTTCTTTACATCACAGAAGGTAATGGCAGACATGTGTTTTCATTTATTTTTCTTAATTTGCTGAGATTGCTTCACTAAATTGGTTGAGATAATTTATTTCCAGTTATCATTTCTTGCAGTGCTTAATGCATAGTAGAGAACTAAATTGTGCTCTTTGTTATGGTTTCAAAGATGTGAACTACTAAGCTTCCCCACATCTTGTTTTAGATTAACCTTTAAAAAATATTATGTGCATTGTATTTGTTGAAATGAAAAAATATTTGAAAACACATCTAATCAAATCTCATTCTTTTTTCCAAATAAAAAATTTAACATGATGCCTTAAGAAAAATGTTTTCTTTTTTCTTTATAGACCATGCATTGTATTTTATTAAGACCACTCTTTGACATGGTTTCCTTTTTTTTTTTTATCTCTCCCAGCCTTGTGACTGCAATGTTATGGGTTCCCAGTCTCTGCAGTGCAACCCTGAAACGGGTTGCTGTTTCTGTCAAACAGAATTTACAGGAGAGAAGTGCAATGAGTGCAGGACAGGATATCGAGACTTCCCACACTGTATCTCTTGTGAGTGTTCTTTTGAGGGAGCCGCCCCGGAGACATGTGACGAAACTCTAGCAACATGTTCATGTGCTGATCGTACTGGACAATGCACCTGCAAGGTAAAACAGCCTGTCAATGAAAATGTCCTCCTCCATTTTCTCAGAAAAATGCATCTCATAGCTCATCTTTTTTGCCTTTTCATATATTTTTATGTTAACCTGATCTGATTGCATCAAAAATTTGCTTGTCTTTTTTTCCATGTTTATATTACTACTAATATAGCGCATCAATAAGTTATCATTATCACGTGGCTGCTAAAGAAATCTAGCTTTGAGTAAGAATGTGCAGTGGATTCAGAAAGTATTTAGAGTATTAGAGTATTTCTAAACACATCATTGTGTTTTAGATTAAAATTTAAAAGGATAGATTTGCCATTTTTGCCCATCAGTCTACCCTCAATAACCTATATTGACAAAGTGTATTTTCAAAAAGGTTTAGAAATTTATTAAAAGTCAAAAGCTGAAATTTCTCATTCATATAAGTATTTGGACCCTTAACACAGCACCTTGTAGAAGCCACTTTGGCAGCAATTATAGGTTTCTGCCTCCTTGCATAAGTCTCACTAAGCTTTGTACACCTGGATTTGAGCAGTTTGTCCCATTGTTCCTGGCAGATTCTGTAAAGCTCTATTAGACTGAAGGGGAAGGATCTGTGAGCAGCCATCTTCAGGTCTCTCCACAGATGTTGAATATGGTTTAACTCTGGGCTTTGGCTACTCAGAGACTTGTCCTGTAGCCACTCAATGTGATAAGCTGAGTCTGCAGACAATCTAAAAGTAGCATTTAGTATATCTATTAATAGCTTGTCACATTCAGTTAAATAGTTCTAAAGGTAAAAGTTAATTACCTACTATTTTAGCGATCTAGTGAGAGAGAAAGCAGTGGTGGTGCAATGTCACACCAGCGTTTTGTGTCGCCTTGCAAGTTGACCCACTGACTTGAAAGTTTGTGAGTCAGATGGCTTCTCTGGGCTGGAATAGACACTATGCCAAGGCACATGTCCAATGCTACTATATTATGTCAAGGCACACTTTTGAAATTAAGGGGCCCAACAGCAAAGCACGTGCCTGAAGCCTCTGTGGGAAAGAAAGATCAGAGCGGTGAGTTTAGCAGGTTGCAGGCAGAGAAGGAAAAGACAGAGTGAAGTAGGTGAAGGTTCACCACGTAGCTACCTGCTGAGGTGAACGAGCAGTCAGCGCAACATGGTTGTAAACACATCCATGTGCACCGAGAAAGATGGTGGTTTAAAATAGGGACGCTGCACCTGATCAGAGGAGGATGTCAGGTGTGTGATTCAACGATGCTTGTTATTGGGGGATCCTGAAAGACGTGAGTAATAATTGGCTACGCAAAGGGACTAGTGGTATAAAACTGAAGTCCAGACCACCAGGGGTTGTCTTCTGACCAGTGTTCAGGCTAACATGCTTTTTTTTCTTGCTAAGCTGGTGGAGCAGAGAGAAGAATTATGTTTGTAAGTATTAGTAAGAACAGTTTGGTTCTTACAGATTTTTTACGAGGAACTAATCTGTACTTATGAGTGCTCATTTTTTACTATTGTCATTTTTCACTTTTTGTTTTTGATTATTTTTCTGTCTATCCTTTGTAAACGGTCTGTGTAAGAAGAAGGAGGAAGAAAAAGATTTTTTCTCATCACTTATTGCTTTGGAGACACTGTAGTTATTGTATATAGCACCTGCACTTATTTTTCTTGTTATTTTAATGTTCTTGCATTGAACTGTGAATATTTGCAAGACGTTACTGTACATAGTTATCGGCACCTCTGGAATAAGCCAGAATTCTATTTTTTTCTACAAGTTATCATTACCTATGTCTCAGTTCTTGCATCCCCTTGTTGTTTGGTTACGGCTCCAGATACTCATAGTCTGAAACTGTGCAATGGTGTCATCGCGCGTGGCACCAGACTCCAGCATTGCCTTGGCTGTTTGCTTTGGGTAATTGTCCTTGCTGAAAGGTGAGCTATCGCCTCAGCCAGTAGTCTTGTGCACTTTGGAGCAGGTTTTTTTTCAAGGACCTCTCAGTATTTGGCTGCATTTATCCTTCCCTCAATTCTGCCCCATATTTCTGTCCCTGCCACTGAGAAGCACCCCTATTGTATGATGCTGTTACCACCAAGCTTCACCGCAGGAATGGTATTAGGCAGGTGATGGATGAGCAGTGCCTGGTCTTTGCCTGACATAGTACTTGGAGTTCTGTCCAGAGAATTCAATTTTTGTTTTATCCAACCTGAGAATCTTTTTCCTCATGCTCTCAGAGACCTAAGTGTACTAACAGTTTAAATGTCATTTGGCAATGTCCAAGCAGGAATGAGGCACTCTGCCATTACCACCTGATGGATGTAGTGCTGTCGAGATGGCCATTTTTCCGACAGGTTCTCCCATCTTAGCAAAGGACTTCTGAAGCTCTGTTTGAGTATCCACTGGGTTTTTGTTCACCTCCCTGACCCCGTCTGGTTACTCAGTTTGCCCGGGCTAAAAATATGAAATTTAAGCAAGTGAAAAGTATTTATATCAAACTATTAAAACTTGTTTTCTTTATTCTAAGATTTATTGACATATTTAAATTTATTTTAATTTTATTTTAGAAAATCTTTTCAAGTAAAGTGTGCTTACTGCATTGGCAGATTTTTTTTTTTGCTAAATATTCATTTTCTTGCAATAATGTTGATTCTACACTTCTTCCATCTCATAATTATTTAATAATAATAATACATTTTATTTATACAATTAGCCTTTCTAAGCACTCAAGGACACTGAACAAACAATAAATAAAAAACACATTATAAACAAAACTTAAAACATCAGAAAATACAAAAAATATAAAAATTAAAACCAAACAAAGCCACTGTAATCATAAAGAAAAAGCCATTTTAAATAGATGGGTTTTAAGTTTACATTTGAAGGTTGAAAATGATTCGATATTTCTAAGTTCAGTAGGTAGTGAGTTCCAGAGCTTGGGAGCAGAACGGCTGAATGCTTTGCTCCCCATGGTGGTTACACCGATGAGAGCGATAGTCAGATGGATGGAGGAAGAGGATCTAAGGTTACGGGAGGGAATGGCAACATGGAGAAGGTTGGACAGATATGGAGGGGCGAGGTTATGAATGGCCTTAAATGTTAACAGCAGAATTTTAAAATCAATTCGAAACTTAATCGGAAGCCAATGAAGCTGCTGCAAGACCGGAGTAATATGGTGAATAGGTGAGGTTCGAGTAAAGATGAGAGCAGCAAAATTCTGGACTAGCTGAAGCTTATGGAAAGATTTATTAGAGAGACCAAAGAGGAGTGAATTGCAATAGTCCAGACGAGAAGCAACAAGACTATGAACAAGAATGGCAGTGGTATGGGGAGTGGGGGAGGGGCGGATGCGATTAATATTACGTAGGTGAAAGTAAGTAGACCGGGTGACATTATTAATGTGAGATTGGAAGGATAGAGTACTATCAAGGATGACACCAAGACTCTTGACCTGAAGTGAAGGGGAAACAAAGGAGTTATCAATAGCAAATGAAAGATTATCGGCTTTGGATAATAATCATTTTGTACCAATGAGGAGGACCTCAGTTTTGTCACTGTTTTGATTTAAGCAAATCTGAGGAAAACCAGGATTTAATTTCAGCAATGCAGTCAAAAAGTGAAGATGGTGGAAAAGAAGGCCACCTTGCCTGTCCGAACACTTAAAGGTTTAAACCTTTTCCCTGATCTATGCCTCACCACAATTTGTTTTGCAAAGGTCTAGAGAGGGTTCCTTTGACTTTATGGCTTTTTTTTTTTTGGTCCTTTTGTGTAGTGTGAATTATGGGACCTTATATATACAGGTGAGTGTCAATCAATTCAATTTGCCTCATGTGGACTCCAATCAAGTTCTAGACTCATCTCAAAGATAATTAGAGGAAACAGGATGCACCAGACCACAATTTGGAGTGCCACAGTGAAGGGTCAAAATATTTATACAAATGAAAGATTTCAGTTTTTGATTTTTATTTTACTTTGTCATTATCAGATTTTGAGTGTAGATTGAGGAGCATAAATGTCAAATTTATCCAATAAAAATGAAATCTATGCATCGGTGGTTCCCAAACTCAGTCCTGGGGACCCACTGTGGCTGCAGGTTTTTGTTCCAACCAGATTCAGAATCAGTGATAATAATCGATAACAACTGATGTCATTTAATTATCTGGTGTTTTTTACTTTTCTCTTATTTTGCATTCAGATTGTTTTTACATTTATAAGACATTTAGAAATATTTCTATTTTTTTCTAAAGCTGTAAATGCTTAACTCTCTTTTGTTGTTTTGCTGTTATTTTCCCCTTTTCCTGTGTAGTTTGCTTCCTTCATTTAACCCCAATAGTGATACCAGCACAGCAGACACTCGGGATGATGAAAGCTGCAGCGACTTCAGTGTCAGACCTGCTATTTAGTAAACAATCAATTAAATAATTAGAACATCTTAAAAAGTAGAATGAAAGTTACGTTGAAAATACTGTTAACGACGAAAAAATAACATATTCCCCATATAACTGCTTATTACATTTTAATAAAAATCTATCAGACTTAGTTTGTAATTTTTACTTTGACTCCACAACACACAAACTGGGAAACAATGACTCACTTAATTAGGCAAAGAGTCCAATGAAAAATGGAAGTTGATTGGAACAAAAACCTGCAGCCACAGGGGTCCCCAGGATTGAGTTTTGGAACCGCTGTATTACATAATAAAGTGTGCAGAAAGTGAAGGGGTCTGAATACTTTCTGAATCCACTGTACTTTGCTTCAGGGTAAAATTAGTAACCAAATAATATTAAAGTCAAATGTGAACTGGAAATAAGATTCCTGAGCTTTCAAGTGCAGTTTACTTGTAAGACTGATTTGATGCAGTTGATGGTTTCAGATAAACTACAGGTTAAAAGACAGAATCAAAGACTACACGACCAATCAAGAAAAACATCATGTTTAACAAAAACAAAACTACTATAATGAAACTTTGACAGCAGGGAAGTGAATTTGTATTTGTTTATGAGATTAGTGTTATTGACTGTAGTTCAATCCTAAATCCAGGGGTCTAATCATAATCTTGGCAATCAAGCCTTTTCATCTACACTGAGGGCAGGCTTTAGTCAAACTATTTCAAGGCAGTTTGCCTACAGCTGAGTTTTAGCTTGTTTATAAACCTGTCAGTTGAATGAAAATATTTCTTTGCATTTTTCCCTGTTCTTGTCATAGCTCATTTTTTCTTCATTTATATTTAGGTTAACCTGATTTGAGGTATGAGTTAAAATATCATTTTCAACCTTCAGTGACTTTTAAGGCTATTCCTGTGACCTGGAGTTAGAATAAGGTTACCATCTCCCCTGCATCTCATAAAAGGCAACTAAACAAAATTGATTTCAGGAACAGCATCTGGTCATGAAGCTTTCTGCTTCAATACCCAGTTTTCCGTATCTGGCCAACCTGGGTGAACATGGAAAATGAGCATAAAACTAATAAAGAATTCCTATTAAGGCCAGTACTGGTGAGGTGAAGCTAGAATGCTAAAATATTACCAAGACTTTCATTTGTTTAACTGTCATGTTCAGGAAAATCATGAACCTAAATTAGGGTCTAAATGTTGCCCCAGTTGGCATGCTGCTGTTTTGAGTAATGCTGAGAACAAAAAGGTTTGGTGGAAGGTTGAGGGGTACCCAGATGACTACTACAAGAAAGTCCAGTCAAAGCCCAGTAGGTTGTTGTGAATAGTAAAATCCCAGTCAGGCATCCAGCTAGCAAAGGATTCTGTAAGAAGGTAGGAATTATCTTGTAGTCATAATGAAATCCTCCTTCTTCTTCCTTTTCATCTTCTCTTATTTTTATGTAGGGTTGATGTGCTTGATCAACCTTCTCCAAACAGATCAGTCCTGCACAGGAGCAGACTGGGTCTCAAAACCGGCCCAGGCATCCTTCAACGAGTGAGGTGACAAGGTCGACCCACTCCACCCATTATTCATTGTAATTTTCTTAAAATTTGTGATGAGTACGCGGCTCGCTACTTGCTATGAGCCTATGCTATGAACTCTATCTAACCCACTGTCGGGCAACCGGTGCTCCAGTGCGCCATGGAATTTTCTAGGGGCGCCGCGAAAACTTTTGTAAAATATTTAAAATTGCTAGTGTTTTTGAACTTTTGGTTGATTAAAAAGATAATGTTTTAAAAAATATATTTTATGTTGGAAAAACAGATAACGGTTAATCAGATTGTTGAATAAACGAATGTATTTATTTTGAATGCAAGTTAAAATTTTCGCTGTTCACAATTCATCATAATATCAACACCAGCGGTGTCAAAAACACATCTCGTGAGACTTAAAAAGTCTCTTTGTTAGAAGATCTTGCTCACTGTATGGATAGAAGAAGGCGGAGCAAATATAGAATGAGAAAATACGAACGCTACTGTTTTTATTGGCGATTGTCCATAGAGTGTGTCGTCAGGACTTTATTTATGGGCAGTCCCTCAGGTGCGCCGCGAAAGAAAATTTTTGGACTTAGTGCGCCGCAACTTGAAAAGGTTGCCTTTCACTGATCTAACCTGTTGTCAAACTTAATCTGTACACTGTTGTTTAGACACAACTTAAAATTTGATTACATGCTTATAAATAAAATTTAAGGAAAAAATAAAAATTTTGTAACACGGCTTACACGTTGTTAGAGTACATGTCAAATGTCCATGTCATGTCCAAGTGCCAGTACCCTAGTAGGCTAGTAGCTGCACATTTACAATGGAATAAATTATAACCGAGGTTATAATGAAAACCTCACTTGATTGAAATGTTCCATTAACTTAACGATTAAACTATAAATGTTCCGTCCTAATATGAAAAATTCCTATCCTGTGCTTTATAACTTTATTTCATCATACTAATAATCACAGCTGAAAACCACTAATTATCACTCGTGCCGACGACCACAGAACAATAAAATGCATAATACATAATCTAAACTAATTATTAGTACCAAAGAATTTAAATAGAGGATATGATATAAAATAAATTGCAATAATGTATATGCTAGCAGAAATGTAGCGGTATCGAAACAGAAATTGGCAAAAGGCAGTTTTCACTAAATTTTTCGTTGCAACATTGTGTACTGACAACTTAAGCAACTTGATGATGTAATACGGTATTTTATATAGGACTATATAAATTGCAGTACCAGACAGATAATGTTTAGTGGTTTAGAAAATTCATTTTAATGTCAAACAGTAACCAGTACATAAAATTTATTTCATGAAACGGCTGGCCCATGACCAGACCGGAATCCGTGGCCCATCGGGCATTACCCAAATGCCCCAATGGCCAGTACGCCCTGGTCCTGCACCACCTTGCCAGTCATGTCCTTTTCCTTCAGATCTTCTTTTGCTTTATCCATCCACCTCCATTTTTGCCTCCCTCACTTTCTCTTCCCCTGTATCTTCCATTCCCATCACTCTTTGACCCACATATTCATTGTTTATAATCGTAAAGAAACGAGCTGTATATACCCGGCGTTGCCCGGGGCAGAAGTAACGTAATCGGTCAAACACTTACATATATACCAAAGTAAACCTAATCCGTCAAACAGTTACATATATAAAAAAAACCGAACCTAATCGGACAAACAGCTTCATATATACAGAAGCGAACCTAATCGGACAAACAGCTAATCTATATACATAAGCAAACCTAATTGGTCAAACAGTTACATAAATACAAAAGCAAACCTAATCGATCAAACAGCTTCATATATACAGAAGCGAACCTAATTGGTGAAACAGTTATGCATGTGCAGAATTATTTTACAAACATTATGCGTGTTAACAATCATTAAAAGAAAAGATTGAGGAACTGTTCTTCTATATGTGATGAAGCCACTAATAAGACAGATTTTTTTCAGGACCCAGCTGTTTCATAACTAAACTACTGCCACCCCAAAGTAATGCCTAATAGTGGTTTTTGGGGTAGCTGTGGAATAAAAAGTGTGTTTTTTAGTCAGTAAGAATCTGACACTACCCTTCAGTACGGGCTGAAGGGTGCCTATGTAAGGTTTTACATCCTTCCCGTATGGAAAAAAAAACATACTAAACTTTTTTTTCATCATTACAGATAATCTCAGTCAAATCGAAGTACGCATTCTCAATTTATTTTTATCTAATTTTTACTTTTTCACAAAGCCATCCCATGCCAATTTGTATGAATAAACTTTTGCTAGAGAGTTAGCAAAAGTTTATTCATGCACATATTTTAATACGGATAATCTATCTCTAATCAAGGTTCTCATTTTCATTCTAATTTAAAATAATAATAGATACTCATTTTTTTCTTCTGTTTTAGAAAAACCAATCTATGCCACCTACGTCTTCGTCAAGTCAGCTTCATCCAGCTTCATCACATATAGAAGAGTTCCTCAATCTTTTCTTTTTAATGATTGTTAACACGCATAATCTTTCTAAAATTATTCTGCACGTGCATAACTGTTTGACCAATTAGGTTCGCTTCTGTATATATGAAGCTGTTTCATCGATTAGGTTTGCTTTTGTATTTATGTAACTGTTTGACCAATTAGGTTTGGTTATGTATATAGATTAGCTGTTTGTCCGATTAGGTTCGCTTCTGTATATATGAAGCTGTTTGTCCGATTAGGTTCGGTTTTTTTATATATGTAACTGTTTGACCGATTAGGTTTACTTTGGTATATATGTAAGTGTTTGACCGATTACGTTACTTCTGCCCCGGGCAACGCCGGGTATATACAGCTCGTTTCATATAAATATAAATTATTAAACAGTAAAATCTTCTTCTGTAATTTGCTACCGTGGCAATTTGTGTGTCTGTCCAGGATTTTAAATGACCTGTAGCTCGCAAACCGTTGCACCTATACACTTGAAATGTGGTACACATATAGTACGTCACGTCTACTATCCGCTTTATGGGTGATGATTGTTTTAGTCTTTTTATCTTTATTTTATTTTATTGTACAATCAAGTCCTATCTGCGCACAGCAGGGCAGCCGTGGGCGGATGCGTATGGTGTATTTACTCGATGTTATCGTGCATTGCGCTGTCAGTGGTATTTTGATAAAAGAATTTGAACAACATATAAGAAGCGTATAAATTATTAAACAGTAAAACATTAACATTTAAGAAGTAAAGTTACATTAAGTACTACTGCTGTGCCTTCGGGGTATACCTCATTTTTTGTTTGCCCATTACATGCTTAAATGTATAAATTTTTTGGTGCACCTACCCGAGAACACGCGACATATAACCGACCGTGGGAGAAGCATGGATTTTAAACACGCGTTGAGTTGATGTGCTGGTCTCCCTCGTGAAATAACTGGTAATGTTTGACTAAAATCTACAGCGAGTAAAACGACATTAGCTCCTATTTTTTTTTTTTACGATCTCTGAGATGTTGCTTTTTCGGTTCAAGGCTTCATAAGCTCTTTTATGTTGTATGGTGTACTTATCCCAAACCATCATCTTTGAATGTTGCAAGACTTTCGCCTTGTATGTAGATCGGGGTAATTACATTCATTGCATTCCTAGTCTGAATCACAATGTGATTGTATGGGTGGTTACCTGGCACTGTAGGGTTGCCACCCGTCCTTTAAATACGGAATCGTGCCGCGTTTGAGAATAAAAATTGCGCGTCTCGTTTTGATTCAGTACTGGACGGGATTTATACCGTATTTTTTTATCATTTTTTTTTAAAGTAGCGTCTCATGCAAATCATCCCACACGCATTTTATGAAGATGCCTCCTTTCCTACTTTTGATTGGGTAATACTTGATGTCATCGTTAGTTTGATTGGTGTTTTTAACTGTCCAGTGAGTAGGGCGTGTCTTTCAACCGTAAGCAGATTTTTTGCACTGGTATCACTGACCTCGACGACGGCGACGTTATACGTCAAAAATAAATTACGATAAATGACGATTTTAGCGATACTTTATTACGACGGCGGCTACATAGACACGATCAAATAAAAACAAAAAAATCAAATAATCATTCTACATTTTCAAAACGTCGAAAAAAATGACGGAATGAAAAAAAAGGCCCACCCGACGACCCACCCATTCCATTTTTATATATATAGATTATTATCTTTTAAAACTTTTCATTATTGCTATGGTGGTTGCGACAGTTAGAGCTATTATTAAGCCATATGTAGAAACCATGAATGTTAATTTAGAAGAATTGTTTTCCAGTTTATTTAGAAAGTGATGTACATTATTGCAGACATCAAATTGCCACTATTATTCGGCTTGTCACTAAATCAAGAGGGTCAAAGGAGAGAGGGTTAAAGTAGGAGTGCAAAATGAGTGCCTTTAGAATGTGTTTCTTTCTCAGTCTCTCATGTTTGCTTGTCATCAAAACAATTGGACAGAATAGCCATGATCTCAGCTTTCATCTCGTTCACTGAATGCTGTGTTATCATCTACAATTGAGCTAGAATTTGTGCTTCAGCTAATGCATCTTGGTACTGTTTTCATTTGAAACATGTATTTCTTTTTCCAATTCAAGCAGCATTCAAATTTAAATTATGCTTTTAACAGCCATAAGCAATAGACTGGTCAAAATAACAACATTACCTAAAAACTTTGGAATAACAAAAGTAAAATGCACAGACTACTAGTACATAATAAACCAGAGTAATGCAACATAAGAGTGAAAACAGAAAGAAAAATTGAGCAGTGGAAAAGCGGAAAAAGTAGAAAAAAGAAGAATCATTATTTTTATACTATTAATAGTAAAGTCAAGAGAGTCAGTATAAAGCTCTCCTTTCATAGTGCCTGCTGAGTTTGAGACTTCTGTCAATACAGTAATGAGAATTTACCTATACAAGAAGTAACTATATTACCCTTATGGTCTTGCACAGAAATTGTGTCAGACTATAAAGTGCCAGGTCATAGGCACACTCCAAGAATACCAAGAACATTTCTGGACAACAGGCTGCTATATATTTTGTCCCCAACACTTTTCAAAGTCTTAGCTTGATTACTGTATAGGAAGGAAAAAAGAGGCCTGAAGGTACCTTGTCACCAGTTAACATGAGAAATCAGTAAATGGTATAAGCTTGTGTAAACCTGCTTTACTCTAAAATTTAGAGTCTAAATGCTAAGGAGTTTCTTAAAATCAATGCATCATGGCTACAGTCTCTGCTTATCTCTCCTTTCATTTACTCCACTGACTTATGCTTACAAATAAGTGATCTATATCTGAATTAGATGATTTCAAAAACACATGCATATTCACTTATGTGGTACCTATCTACTGCCTCCAGTCAATCTGGCACACGCGTCTTTAGTTTGTGGAAGAAATATCAGAGAGATCACATTGCAGACTAACTACTAACTTGTGAGCTTTGTATATGTGATGTTTTTTACACTAACTCAGTTTGGTTCGTTTCATCACTGTATCAAATGTACTACCAATAATTTTGAATAATGTGTTAATGTTAACTCTTTTCCATGATGGTTATCAGAGACCTCAATTTATAAGTAACAGTCATATAATAGTTGTTGTGTCATGTCTGAGGTTAATCAAGTGGTGTCACAGTTTTATATGATTTTGCATTTTATCTCAAAGAAGCAGTCATGTGTAGTCACTATGAGTAGTTTGCATTGCATAGAAGCCCTTAATGTCACAGAGCACAGGCCCCGAAAATGAGAATAAAATACTATTGTTTGTTTTTGATGTTGTGTGAAGATATTTAATGCAGTCAACTAATTAAACAATGAAACATTTTTTAAATTATCACTTTGCATCCTTACGGAGGTCTATAACAGGAATTACTCACATTTATGGTATTTATGTAAGTAGACTCTGAGAAATGTACCATTATTAGATTGCTTAGGCAATTATCCCTTATTTTTTATTACAGTCTCATAAAAAAAGCAATGAGCAATGTACTTGGAATTACCATGTTCTCCCAGTATGGTGGGAAGTTGGATTCTGGGGGTTGGTTGCCTTTTAATGATTCAGACATGTTAAGTACATTTCTTACATATTTTTTTGCTACATTTATAATGTTGGCATCAGAATGCATGTTATATCTTTCAGCCACATTAACATTCATCTCAATATGACAACTCCACAGAACTAGAAGGAATCACTACACAGCCATTCAGATTATAAAGGCTATGTTAGTAGTACACTGCAGATAACATGTTATGTACCAGACATCACTGCTACAGTATAATCTGCAAAATTACAATTTAAATATACTATTGTATGTTCATGAGAGTTATTTATGAAAGCTTTGAAATCATGTCAGTTTTATTGTTCAGAAGCCATTGACAAGGCTAACAGAGTATTAATGTTATATGGTGCCCTGGTGTGCAAGACCAAGGAGGTTATCCTCAACCTTTGTAACACACTGGTGAGGCCTCATCTTGAGTACTGTGTACAGTTTGGTCTCCAGGCTACAAGAAGGACACAGCAGTGCTAGAAAATGTCCAGAGAAGAGCGACTAGGCTGATTCCAGGGCTAAAAGGGGTGAATTATGAAGAAAGAATTAAAGAGCTGAGCCTTTTCAGTTTAAGCAAAAGAAGATTAAAGGTGACATGATTGAAGGTTTTAAAATTATGAAGGGAATTTGTACAGTGGATCAGGACAGTTATTTTAAAATGAGTTCATCAAGAACATGGGGCACAGTTGGAAACTTGATAAGGGTAAATTTCGCACAAACATTAAGAAGTTAGGTAGTGTGGTAGACAGTAGACAGGAACTTTCAAAACTCGACTTTATGATTTTTTAGAAGAATTAAGTGGATAGGACTAGTGAGCTTTTTGGGCTGAATGGCCTATTCTCGTCTAGATTGTTCTAATGTTCCAGCGCTTCTTGACTCACCAGCACAAGAAAACCAACCATATATTGGTTTGATTCATCTTGACGTCTAGTTATAAAAGATATTTTATCCCCAGACTCCCCAGTTTTTTTGGCTCTCTAGACTAAAAAAAAACGTTTTTAGGGCAATTTTGGACCATATTTTCTTCAGGAAATTACACCCTAAGGATAAAGAGTAAGCCAATGGGTGTCTTCAACAAAAATGATCAGAAGGACTTGAAGTTGTTCAGGCAACATCAACTGATCTCAGGTGTTTACCTCCTAAAGGGGTAAGAGGGATCAAATTTAGTGCATTTCACAAAACTTCAAAAAAAAAAAAAAAAAAAAGAGGACCAGTAATGTATGCACGTGGAGTGTTCTTTTATGCTATTTCGAGGTTGATGATCACAAATTTGATAATATTGATGTTATATCTTTTACTAGTGATTTAACCATGTATGGACCTCTGTCAGAGGGTAACAAAATGATAAATCTCTATTACAAGAAAGAATATTTAAACCTTAAACATATCAATTGAAGCACATATTTTAACATTTCAAATATGTGACACAACTATTCTTGTTTATTATGTACTTCTACTTCATAAAGTAAAAAATTATTGTACAAAAAGTATATTCTTATAAATTGCAATATTTAAAATATGCGTTTATCTGTTCCTTTTTTTTAGCATTTTACATTGTGACTTTCCAAGGTCAAAAGTGCATCTTGAGTGCATAGTAAGACGTAATGAAGCCCATTGTTCCATTCTCCTATCATGGGAGAAAGCCTCCAGTCTTCATCAATTTTCCATCTTTCTCAAATGGTTCTAATGTAGTAACTTACTTAACTGAATCACCTTTCCTTTTTTCAGAGTAAACATAAGCCTTACGTTTTCTTTTATAGCCAAACGTAGAGGGTGAGCATTGTGATAGGTGTAAGCCAGGCACCTTTGGACTAAGTGCAAATAATCCATTGGGATGCAGCAACTGCTACTGTTTTGGCATTACAGCCACCTGCACCGAGGCAAAGGGACTAATCCGTATGTGGGTGAGTAATAAAATCTTCTCTGTCAGTTCAAGTAAATGCTGCAATGTTCCTGATGAACATTGAAAAATGTTTCGCTGAGTGTCAATTTTTTGATTCAATAATCGAAAATTGTTTTACTGACAATTAATTCATATTATAAAATAACTATGTTTTTAAATTAATGAAAGTATGAAGTTTTTCAGCTTGTGTCTTTATTTTATCAATGTTGCTCTAAATTACTATATTGAATTAATATATTGAATATTTGAATATATTGAATTAGTGCCAGCAAACTGAACAGAAAGCAGCAATACCTTTTTGTTTAGTTTCATGTTAGACTGCCTTGTGAAATAATCATTTGCCAGCAAATGAAAGCCTGCTATGTTTCTAGAGTAAACAATTTTTAATAAATGATTCTTTTGATAACCATTTTATATTCTGTCATTTGTAGCTGACACTCAGACCTGACCAGATGGTGCTGCCTCTGGTGGATAAGGCAAATCAAAGACGGACCACAAATGGCATTTCATTCCAGTATCCTGAAATAGTTGCTAACATAGATTCTGTTACCCAGGACCTCTTGTCAGAGCCTTTTTATTGGAATCTGCCAGAGCAGTTTCAGGGCCGCATGGTAATATTTCTGTTTAGTGTTAATTCAGTTGTCAGGAATTTTGTTTTTAATTATGACAAAGTAATGTTTATAATTTAAAAAAGTGATATATTATGTATTATATGTACATACTATATATATATATATATATATATACTGTATATATATATATATGTATGTGTGTATATCTTCTTTAAAATCTGTAATATTTAAGTTTACTTAAAAAGAAAATACATGCTACCATTTAAAAAACACTATCAAGTGCCAATCAAGATGTTAGTTTATTCAGAAGGTATTTTTTAGCAATATCAGCTTGTTAAGGATGAAGAAACGAATTTTGTAATAGTATATTTAAATAGATGTAGTCTGCTTGAGATAATGAAAATGTTCAAAGCCTGTGATTTGAGATAGTGATTTCTTTGACATAATTGCTTGTAAAATCTGAATTTTATTATTTTGTTCAACAGATAACAGCCTATGGTGGTAAACTGAAATATGCAATTTATTTTGAGGCGAGGGATGAAATAGGACGTTCTCATTATGAGCCACAGGTCATAATAAAAGGCGGCCCGGCCAAAGATAAAACAATCGTGCGCCATATGCCTGGACTCCAGATTGGCCAGCTAACCAGGCATGAAATAGAAATGACTGAGGTAAATAAAACAGACAGTTTCAAATGCTGAACAAATCTGTGTTTTATTGGCTTGCCTAATGCACAATATGCCTTTTTTATTTTTTAGCACAACTGGAAATTTCTTCACGATGGCAGCCCCTTAACAAGAGAAGATTTTATGAATGTTCTGTATAATATTGAGTATATCTTGATTAAGGCTTCTTATGGAAACCTAATGAGACAAACCAGGTAATAAATGTTACAGTGATAGCAACACTCAGCTTACTTAACAACAATAACACCAAATCACATTGAATAGAGCTGCTATCTCATTGGCCAAATGCCCTGGCCATGCCTGGTAGTTCTCTATATTGCATGTACCTTATTCTGTAAATTTCTGAATGTATTTTCCTTTGTTTTTTCACCCACATCCCCAAAGATGTGCATGTATGAATTGACACAGCAGGAGTGTGGGGGTGAGTTTGTACATGTGTGGGGCCTGACTGGTGCCCCATCCAAGGCTTGTTCCAGGCTTGTGCCAGATGGTGCTGGGAAAGGTGACACTCCTCACTATCACCTACAACCATGAATTAACAATGTTTTGACAATGTTAAGTCTCAAAATTTACAAAGTAAACTTTTACAAGGTAGCTGTTTGAAATTGGCCTATAATTTAAAAGAGATTCATAAAGATGGTCATGTCTGAAAATGTATGTTTACAAGATGCAATTCATTATAGCTTAGTGCCATTGTGTTTCTTGGAGGGCAGAAATGACAGTAAGTGGATGGTTGCTTTGTTACACTTTCCTTATTAATAAATTAATACATTTTAACAATGACATCTTTATGTTTTTAATTGTTTTCCACACTCAGAATCTCAGAAATCTCAATGGAGGTGGCAGAAGAAGGCAAAAGCTTGAGGGAGAGTGAACGTGCTTATCAGATTGAGCAATGTGACTGTCCCCCAGGATATTCAGGACTCTCCTGTGAGGTAGCATATTAAATATACTAACTTCCACATCACCTCACCTCATCTGAACTGGCCTCCGAACACAGGTGGAAAATAGCAATACAATATATTCATTGCAGTCTAGTTGCTCCATGTGGTTTAATTTAGGACAAAAGTAACCCCTTTTTTGTACTAATGTTACACTCCTCAAACCTGACGAGAATAAACTGTGCAATTTTTCAGAGGGAGTAATTATCTTAGAGTAGGTAACAATGTGATGTGATGTAGTAATTAAAGACCTGAACTAACGATTATAAATTTGCAAGTTCAGACTCTACACTTGACTCACTAATTGACCCTGTGCAAGTCACTTGACCTGCCAGTGATCCCGTTATAAATAGCTCTGTTTAAAATGTTGTGTACTATATATGCCAAGAGCCTTGGATGGTGCTCATCATGATGCTGAGGAATTAGATCTGAGCTACAGAACCGAAAAAATAACAAATGCAAAATTAAGAAGGCTAAATAAAGTGAAATACATCCATGCTCATTCACATTCTCAAATAACCTAATCAGTTGACACTCACTAGCTGATTAACCCTATTTCTTTAACTATTAGATAAGATTAGATAAATGTTATTAATGTGTTATGTTAGTACATATTGATTCTTTATAAATTATTTTTATATATCATTTATTTATCTATATACTGTATAATTATTTCTAACTTGTTGATTTTTCTCTTGTAACTCCTCTTTTAAGCTCTTTGAGCTACATTCCTTGTATGAAAATGTGCTATAGAAATAAAAATGTTGTTGTTGTTTTTAACCGGCCCAATACAAATAAGGGATTTCCATTCTTTTAAAGAATGTTTTTACTTTATTTTCATAATATAGACAAATAATTGGTTATTAAGTGATTACCTGTTGGATAAAAAAAATAATTAATTAAATCCCATTTATTTTAGAGACCTGTCCTTTTTATTGAATGTCTCATTTTAGATTCAACATTCAAGAGTTTATTCATCACACACCGTTATACAGGTACAACGTGCAGCGAAATGAAAAGATGGACTACTCCAAGATTGTGCAAAACAAAAACAAACACACTATAGCATAAATAATAAAATTAAGAAAACGATGACAAAGTTAACAAAATTAAATAAAATTAACTAAATTAAATTAAACTAGATTAAAGTTAAAATCGGAAATCTGAAACAGTATAATGTATAAAGTTACTGTGCAGTAAGTTACAGTAAGTGTGCCATGAGTTTTAGGTTCGAGTGTTTATTGGCTTGTCAGAGTTCAGGATCCTTACGGCCTGAAAGCTCCTCTTGAGTCTCTCGGTCTTTGCCATTAGACTGCGCAGCCGCTTGCCTGAGTTGAGCAGGCTGAAGTCTGTTGCTGGGGTGGGTAAAGTCCATAATTATTTTAATTGCCCTGGTCATGCAGCACTTGATGTAGATATCTTGTAGTGCTGACCTTAAGATGCACTCTGCTGAACTCGCCACTCTCTGTAGGGCTTTGTCAGTTTTGGACTGAGCAATTCCCAAACCATGATGTGTAGCTCTGTGTTAGGATGCTGTCTATGGTGCCGCTATAAAAAGTATTCATTATAGGTGGGGAGACCTTGAATTTACTCAGCTGCTTTCAGGTGATAAAGGTTCTATCTTACCTAACCTGAGTTTGTATGTGCTGGGTCCAGGTCAGGTCCTCAGTAATGTGCACATCTAGGTATCTGAAGCCGCTCTCCCTCTAAACAGGAACTCCATTTATACTGATGGGGCTGTAGATCTGCTGCTGCTTCTGCCTGAAATCCACCACCAGCTCCTTGGTCTTGCTGACATTCAGTGAGAGGTTATGAGCCTGGCACCATGCTGCCAGGTTCTCTACCTTGTTCAGATAGGCCTCCTCGTCATTGTTGGAAATGAGGCATAAGACTACTGTGTCATCAGCAAACTTAACAATGGTGTTGGAGCTGTGCTCGGCCACATAATTGTGTGAGTAAAGGGAGCACAGCAGAGGACTCGGTACATAGCCTTGTAGAACTCTTGTGTTGACAGTGATAGTGTTGGAAAAGTAGATGCCTGCTCTCACAACCTGAGGCCTGCCTGTTTGAAAATCAAGCACCTTGTCACAGAGGGAGATGGTTCAGTCCCAGGTCTTTAAGCTTTGAGGCCAATAAGTTGGGGGCAATGGTGTTAAAGGCCTGGCTGTAGTCTATAAACAACAATCTTCCATAATTACCCTTGTTGCTGTCTACATGGGACAAAGAGGTGTGCAGAATATTTGAGATGGTGTCATCTGTAAACCTGTTTGTACAGTATGCAAACCGGAGTACAAGGAAGGAGCAGATGGAGCCTATAATAAACCTGTCGAAGCACTTCATGACAAGTGATGTGAGTGCTACAGAGTGGTAATTATTAAGACACATGGATTTGTTGTTCTATGGTATGGGTACAATAACAGATTTTTTAAATCAGGTAGGAACCACAGACTGGGCTAAAGAGTCACTGAGGATGGATGTAAACACTCCAGCTTGCTGATTAGCACATAATATAAGAATGTGCTCAGAAATTCCATCTGTACCTGATGCTTTCCTGCACTTCCAATGCCTCAGAGCACCAAGGACACAATGCTCTGAAACAGAAATCGCATCTCTGCTGTTGTGAGCGGCGCTAGTACTGGTTATCCTTGCTAACCGGCAAGTTAATGCTATCTCTGTTAGTGTCAAGCCGTGCATAGAAAGTGATCAGGTCATCAGCCAGAGAAGAATCAGAACACACAAATAAGAATAAACCTTTTAGCCTTATAAGCAATATGTTGCCTCAGTACCTCTTGCAGATGTTTTTAGAAGCTGTCAGAGTCTCTGATTCACAATTTGATAGTTTGCTCTGTATTTCTAGAACACTGAAGACATACTTTCTGTGTTACTTCTTGAATGCACTTTCTCTGAATTTCCACTGCTGTCTTAGAATACATTTTTCAGGATTCTGCTGGGTCAGTTTTATCAGTATTTCAACAATTTTTAAGACATGGTTTAGGTCCCCATGTAGCTGCCTTTGCCCAAGACTCTTATAAAATCCAACACCAAATTGTCAGAATTAACTGCACAGGCCTCATGTTGGATAGCCTTGTCCCAAACTGAAACTCAAGCTCTAAATGGTGCTAAGTCTTTTTTTATTTTCAAAAATATTATAAATATTTACAAATGTCCTTTAAGGAAGAGGATAACCAGAAACATTTGGTTTAAAAGGACAAACAATGTTCTTAAAAATTCCAAGTTTATTAAATAAACCAAAGAAAAATAGAAATGGCAAAGCAAGGGAAAAACTTGGCAATAATGATGAAGAAAGCCCTACCCTAAGAGGCAACCCAAGGCTAACAGGTTCGGTCTGAGATCCAGTAAAAGCTAACCAAAGGCAAATCAAACATTTGCAAGATCCAAAAGTACTTACAAGTTTTCAATCCATGACTAACACCACTTAATATTAAAAGGAAGAAGTCATTTTAAAGCACTTGCTTTAAAAGCAGCTAAACAAGGAAGATTAATAACTTAGATTACGTGTCTCAGCACTGGACATATCCTAATTATCGTTAGTCCCTGGCATCATTCAGGCAACTATATAGACATGCCTATACATGTTAGACCCAAAGATTACTCGGGCTGTAAAAGTGCCAACAGCGTTAGTGTCAAGCATTGCTCGGGAAATGATATAGGCATGTCTTGTGTCAGCTACAGGCCCAAGTATTACCCAGGGAACAGTGCAGACATGTCCTCTCCTAGCCTCATAATGGCGTCTCGTAAGAAACATTTTTCAAAAGTCCAGGTGTTGCATGCTGTTGACAGTGATACAAGCAGTGATGCTGAAGTGAAATCGAAAGTGATTCTGATGAATCGTAAAGTGATGCTTGTGTCAATCCCACATGTGCAGTGTGCTGTTCAAAAGCTGATCAGTCTGAAAAGTAAATCTGCAAGGAATTATGCTACTATTGTCCGACTGTGACGTTGGAATGTGTATTTCCCTTACTTCAAGATATGCCAGACAAACAACACATGTTCACAGTATATACAGTATTAGCATTATTATTAGTATTATTATTATTATGTGCATCATTATTATACTTTATATACTTCTAACTTTGTACTTTCAGTGTTTTGCATGTTTTATGTAGAAAGATTAGATTTAATAAAAATGACATTTTCAAGCCAAAAAATGCAACATTTTTACATGGTTTTTCAAGACAAAATGTCTGTAATTCTGAAATGAAGTATTAAGCAAAAGTGTAATTTAAAAAAAAATAAAAAAGGAAATTAAACAATAATAGTGTTTTTAGGTCATTTTAATTTTAGGATTCCTAATTATTATTAAGTGTTGTCTGCACATTGTGTTATGTGAAAAAAACCTAATTTTTCAATATATAAAATACATTGCTCAAAAAATTAAAGGAACACTTTTTAATCAGAGTATAGCATCAAGTCAATGAAACTTCTGGGCTATTGATCTGGTCAGTTAAGTAGCAGAGGGGCTTGTTAATCAGTTTCAGCTGCTTTGGTGTTAATGAAATTAACAACAGGTGCACTAGGGGAGCAACAATGAGACAACCCCCAAACCAGGAATAGTTTAACAGGTGGAAGCCACTGACATTTTTCCCTCCTCATCTTTTCTGACTGTTTTTTCACTAGTTTTGCATTTGGCTTTGGTCAGTGTCACTACTGGTAGCATGAGGCGATACATGGACCCTACAGAGGTTGCATAGGTAGTTCAACTTCTCCAGGATGGCACATCAATACGTGTCATTGGCAGAAGGTTTGCTGTGTCTCCCAGCACAGTGTCAAGGGCATGGAGGAGATTCCTGGAGACCAGCAGTTACTCTAGGAGAGCTGGACATGGCCATAGAAGGTCCTTAACCCATCAGCAGGCCGGTATCTGCTCCTTTGGGCAAGGAGGAACAGGATGAGCACTGCCAGAGCCCTACAAAATGACCTCCAGCAGGCTACTGGTGTGAATGTCTCCGAGTAAACAATCAGAAACAGACTTCTGAGGGTGTCCTGAGGGCCTGACATCCTCTAGTTGGCCCTGTGCTCACTTGCCCGGCACCGTGGAGCTTGATTGGCATTTGCCGTAGAATACCAGAATTGGCAGGCCCACCACTGGCACCCTGTGCTTTTCACAGATGAGAGCAGGTTCACCCTGAGCACATGTGACAGACATGTAAGGGTCTGGAGAAGCTGTGGAGAACGTTATGCTGTCTGCAATATCATTCAGCATGACCAGTTTGGGAGTGGGTCAGTGAGGTTCTGTGGAGGCATATCCATGGAGGGATGCAAGGACTTCTACAGGCTAGGTAGCAGCACCTTGACTGCCATTAGGTATCGGGATGAAATCCTTGGATCCACTGTCAGACCCTATGCTGGTGCAGTGGGTCCTGTGTTCCTCCTAGTGCATGGCAAAGCCTGGCCTCAGGTGGCTCGAGTATGCAGGCATTTCCTGGAGGATGAAGGAATTGATACCACTGACTGGCCCCCATGCTCGCCTGACCTAAATCAAATAGAACACCTCTGGGACATTGTGTTTCGGTCCATCTGACGCCGCCAGGTTGCACCTCAGACTGTCCAGGAGCTCAGTGATGCGCTGGTCCAGATCTGGGAGGAGACCCCCAGGACACCATCCGTTGTCTCATTAGGAGCATGCCCCGACATTGTGAGGCATGCATACAAGCATGTGGGGGCCATACAAACTACTGAGTACGATTTTGTGTTGCTGTAATGAAATTTCGGCAAAATGGACTAGCCTGCCGCATCATTTTTTCACTTTCATTTCATTCCTAACACATTACCCAGTCCATATCAGTATGGATAACCTGCATGATTTTTTTTTCCCATTGAGATCTGATGTGTTTTCAAAATGTTCCTTTAAGTTTTTTGAGCAGTATATTTTCATAGCACTATCATAGATCAGATAAAATGATATCTACTAGAATTACATAAGTGTTTTTCTTTCTGAGCATATTCTGGCAAAACTTTTTAAAATTTGTATATAATGCATTGTAAAGTCTTTTTCCCAGTGATGGATTCTCTTTAAAATTGTTTGTTTTTTACATGTTTAAACCAGCAGCACTTTATTATTTTGGTATCACCATCATTATATTACAAAACATGAGCTAACTTCACTAAAGAATGAATAAACTACCAACAAACTGTCAAGAATCCTCTTCCAGTCTTTCACTTATTTTGATACTTAGCATCCTGGTTTTAATGGGCACATTTCAGGCACATTAGATAACTGCTTTATGGGCTGAAAAGAAAGGCATCTCAACTCATTAATGTATGCAGACTCATTTGATTTAATGGACCACGCAGTCTTGTTTGTCTCAAAGTCCATTTACTGCCCGTTTTACAATCTCAGGTAACATGCTCCATGGGTTGAAGATAACATAATGCTTATGCAGAAGGCATAGCTTGGTGATTAAGAAAAAATTACATATTTGAAAACTTTCCAAAAATATTCTTTCAGACTGGGGTCACAATGACTGATGTGGTCAAATCTGTTAAGTATTTGTGGGCTTAAGCAGTGATACAGAGGTAGTGAGGTGTTAGAAGTTTCAGGAAATGTTTGAAGAATATTAGAGTATACAGTGGAGTTAGTTTAGGGCAAGATCAGAGTGCATCTGCAAAGGAAAAAAATTCAAGGTTATTTCCACACAGAAAGGGAAGTTAAAGACATTTCAGATGTATTGCCTTCACCAGCTGTGCAAATGAAAAGAAAGAGCAGGTAACATATATACAAGAGAACAAAGCCAGGGTAGATGAAAGGAGATAAAGTAGGAATAGGTGACAAAAAGCTGCCATTGGAGAAAAAAGTTCTCAAAAGAGAAAGCATTGAGGGGAAGAACTCATTCAACTAGTTCTGCAAATCTGATGAGGGTGGACTTGAGATCTGTTGAATGTCTGTCTGAGGGCAATTAGACCTTCATCATGAGGATTGACTGTATATAGACAGCTGATGTCCATAGTAAACATAAAGCAATCAGGATCATGAAATGTATTGTTGTCAAACAATTGTGAGCACGGTTAGTAACTTAAGTATGATGGGAGACCTTAAACCACTGGTCTTATAAGATTGTTAAGGAAAGTTGAAATATGGAACAGTTGCATACAGAAACAGTAGGGATCCAAGATTGTCCAGTTTGTGTATTTTTGTGAGAAGGTAGAACTGAGATATCTTTCACCATTGATTAGAGTATACAGTAGGGTAAAGTCCAGGGCAAATGATATCCCTTCAGCCATGAGTGAGTACATCATTATAGTGAATCCTGAACTATAGAAAGGTAGAGGAAGAAGCACTTGTCTATATTTTTATTGCTAAAAAATCTCTCAGATCTGTCAACAACTTAACTATGCACAAAATAGCCTTCAGAACTTGCTATCTGTTTACAGTATATAGCATAGTAATGTGTTTCATTTTTTTTTATCATTGTTGTGATTTTCATTATCAATATTATTCTTTTGGCTTTCTTATTAAGGCATATTCAGTACTTATTACTGTTATTTTAAGCTGATCAAACACTTGGTTACTGGATCAATTTTATTTGACATTTTTGAAGTGAACAGGAGGTGAAAGATTTGTGCTTGTTCCTTTGGAATGAATTTATACTTTCTGCACTAGCTTAAATTGCTGCTTCCCTTTGGGAATGCTGTTTGTGGAGCAGTCATCTGATAGTCACAGCTTATGCTCCAGATGTTATTTTTTGTCACTCAAGCCTTATTTCATTATAAATTAGCCATACTTTTTCACAGCATTTATAGTACAGTATATACTTTACAAAACAATAATTATAGTTCATACGTTTTATATCTGATAAAACTGCCATAGTTCTCACTCTTAACTGATTAATATAAATACAGACTTTTATTTTCAAATCAAATCCATAGTACACGTTTTTACAAAAATAAATAAATAAAAATAAACTTGTATGTTTTGTGTTGTAGGAATGTGCTGCAGGATTCTACAGACTTTCTCCAAGAACACAAGGAGCAGCATCTAGTATTGGGAGCTGTGTCAGGTGTCAGTGCAATGGACACAGTGAAATCTGTGATCCGGAAACATCAATATGTCAGGTAAAGTAATGTGCTTAGAGAAACAACCCTCACTCACGTCTTCTGGTGTGCTTTTAACTAACACTTCTCTCATCTGCGTCTTTACAATAGTCATCTCACAAAAAGGAAGTGATAGTGTAATGATTTTCTTACCCAGAGTAAAGCCAAGCAGGTCAAACTATACCAAACAAAGAGCTTTTAATCAGCAGCTAAATTCAAGGAGAAACATACATATCAAATAAACCGAAGCGGTATAACAAAAATTGCAGCCCCTGGGTCTAACTATGCTGGTATTGAACCCTGTCTAACCCAAACCCAATACATCTACCTTAAAGTAATCACAATTTCCATCAAACTCACTTCATATTTCTTCTGTCTTTCTTCCTCTTACCTTCTTACAGCAGTTGAGCTCTTGCCACACCCTACAATTCATCCTACGCTTGTTTAATGTATTGCCTTGAAATGGTGTTAACCCCCATTCCACAGTCCTTTTCATCCTAACGCTTGAATTACATTTGGAATCAAGGGTGGCCTTCTGGCACCACTAAACAACTAGACTCTCCCTGCACGCATAGCATTCTGTCCTGATCTTCTCAACTTATTCAATTCTATTGTATTTTGTTGCTTATGCATATTGAGAGATGCTTCTGAGTAAAGGTGTCAGAGTAAGGGGAGGCCATATGTTCAGTAAATGAGGCTAAGGACATGGTGTAGCTATTACATCAAAGCCATATTCTCTACAGGCCCTTCCTGTAGTCTAAAGAACTAGTCACACCCACTCTGTCATCCTAAAATTACTCTTAGAGCTACAGTTTTTCCCATTTTCTAGAATCAAAGCTAGAAGTAACACTTTGCACTGTTATACAACCTGTACATGCTTCTGAATTTCAAAGTTATGACCACCATTATAGTTTTAGCAGTTCAAGTCACTTTACTTTTTAACAGTGATTATCCTATAGGGTTCTTCATGAAGAGTATATGAATACAAAAACGTAAAGAACAAAACATATTTTAGTAAATTAAATCAAATGTGACCGTGTACTGTTTTCCCTTCAGAGACAGAAGAAAAAAACTCACAGGAATCCATATTTAAAATATAATTTTAAAGAAAATTGGTAGAAAATGCTGCATTAAAATAGCTGAAACTTAATTGTATTGGTGATCAGCAGACATAAACCTTTAAGCTAAATTAAAAAGAACAGTCTACCTTGCAACCTGAGAAGAAAGAAAGTTTGCCTAATCATTGATAAAATAACCAGGTAATTTTGGTGAAAATTGCACAATCTAAGCCTTAGTGAGCTGAATGACTTCAGGCCTGTTGCCCTGACGTCACATGTGATGAAGACCATGGAGCGGCTGCTGCTTCACCACCTGAGGCCATAGGTCCGCCATGCCCTCGACCCTCTGCAGTTCGCATACCAGGAGAAGATGGGAGCAGAGGATGCCATCATCGACATGCTACACCGATCCCTCTCCCACTTGGACAGAGGCAGTGATGCTGTAAGAATTATGTTTCTAGACTTCTCTAGCGCCTTCAACACCATCCAACCTCTGCTCCTTAGGGACAAGCTGACAGAGATGGGAGTAGATTCATACCTGGTGGCATGGATCGTGGACTATCTTAAAGACAGACCCCAGTATGTGCGTCTCGGGAACTGCAGGTCTGACATTGTGGTCAGCAACACAGGAGCACCACAGGGGACTGTACTTTCTCCGGTCCTGTTCAGCCTATATACATCGGAATTCCAATACAACTCGGAGTCCTGCCACGTGCAAAAGTTCGCTGACGACACTGCTATCGTGGGCTACATCAGGAGTGGGCAGGAGGAGGAGTATAGGGACCTAATCAAGGACTTTGTTAAATGGTGCAACTCAAACCACCTACACCTGAACACCAGCAAAACAAAGGAGGTGGTGATGGATTTTAGGAGGCCCAGGCCCCTCATGGACCCCGTGATTATCAGAGGTGACTGTGTGCAGAGGGTGCAGACCTATAAATACCTGGGAGTGCAGCTGGATGATAAACTGGACTAGACTGCCAATACTGGTGCTCTGTGTAAGAAAGGACAGAGCCGACCATACTTCCTTAGAAGGCTGGCGTCCTTCAACATCTGCAATAAGATGCTGCAGATGTTCTATCAGATGGTTGTGGTGAGCGCCCTCTTCTACGCGGTGGTGTGCTGGGGAGGCAGCATAAAGAAGAGAGACGCCTCACACCTGGACAAACTGGTGAGGAAGGCAGTCTCTATTGTAGGCACGGAGCTGGACAGTTTGACATCCGTGGCAGAGCGACGGGCACTGAGCAGGCTCCTGTCAATAATGGAGAATCCACTGCATCCACTGAACAGGATCATCTCCAGACAGAGGAGCAGCTTCAGCGACAGACTGCTGTCAATGTCCTACTCTACTGACAGACTGAGGAGATTGTTCCTCCCCCACACTATGCGACTCTTCAATTCCACCCGGGGGGGTAAACGTTAACATTATACAAAGTTATTGACTGTTTTGTTAGTCTAGAGCCTAATTGGACAGGGTTTATAGCCCTCAGGTGCTGCAAATAATGATGATGCAGTCACCTGAGGGAAATAAAAGAAATATTTCAGGTCTCAGTTCTTAAATGTGACGTTACCTTTGGCCCCCTCTATTTGGAGTAAAGTCCTCAATATTTTAAATTCTATGGCTTGGTTTAGAGAATTTGTTTATTGATTTTTCCTTGGGTAAGGGCTAACAAAAGAGTGACTTGTTTGTTGTTTGTTTTTATTTTTTTTTTATTTTAGGTAATTATTTGTTCTTTGTTTGTCTTAAAGGTTTTTGCTTTGGAATGATTTTATGGTTGTTTTTAATTAGGGTTTTCCTCAAGTTTACTGTTTTCTTAGGCTATGGTCTTCCTTTTGAAGTTATTATTACACCTTCCTAATTTTTGTTTCTTGTTTTGTTCTCATCATTTGTTTTATACCAATTGTGTATTTTTTTAACATTGTAATTTTAATATTTGATTATTATTAATGATAAAGAGAAATTTAGTCTAGTTGTTGGTTGTGTTCTGTGATTTTTTTTAATATTGTTTTGTTTGCCCTGTTGTACGTGTGTACTTTCTCGTATGTTATTTTACAGTATCAATATAATTTTTTAGCTACTGTATATTATACATATTTATTATTAAAATGTGTTTTGTTTCCATATGATTTTCTTAATCTAGCTGTAAATTTATGCAGAAGAGGTCTTTCTCTCTCTAGTGAGTCCCTCCTCCTCCTACTACTACAGCCTTATTGCTGTTTCTGTTTCATGTAGTGTTCTGTAGCTCTTGGAATGTTTTTTGATGTTGTTTAAATGAACAAAACACCAATACTATAAACATGCCCTGGATGTTAGTAATCATTATAACATTATACTTTCCAATGTTAAGATGTATTTTATCAGAATTTCCTAGATTTAAACTGCCTGCAAATGAGTTAGCTCACTTTATTAGGTGCAAGAAGGTCAGTCATCCAAACATATTGTGTTTGTGGAGAGCAGGCTTCATGATCTGACTAATGTCATCACCTGTCACAATCAATGAAACCTCCAGACACCAAACAACATGAATATATAGAAATATGAATGGAATGAAAAAATATCAATGTCACTTATCAAATGTTAGTGATGAAAATATCATGCTCACAAATAATGTGAATTTTCAGCCTTTTTAGATTTGAAAGAGGTTTATAGCCATCAATTTTGTGAAAAACCATTAGTAAATTTGTATAGGATAGGCAGCTGTTGTAGCTCATACTTTTTAAGAAACACTGTAAATCCTCACATTCTCTTCCCGCTAATTATGGTGAGAATAATTAAATCCATAACTAATTTCTTTTATAAGTATAATAAAAAGTATAGGTCTTTGTCAGTTAATTTTCTATAGTTTCAAATATAAATTATACACATATTTGGTTAATGTACAACTGACATTGTCAGTTAAAGGTCCTCATAGATGATAAACTTCTGTGTAACAAAAGCCTTATACTCCCTGGACATGTATTTGAAGACAGATAATTCAGCTACTTAGGAAACATTTCACTGAAGAGTGCCATGCTGAAGTTGGTATGACAGTGGAGTCTGTGATGATGTTGCTTTCCCAGGGCACTCTGTGAATTTAAATTTCCCATGATATTGAGTGCTTATGTAGCCAAAAGTGTGAAATATTACAGAGATGCTTAACAGATGGACGAGAATAACATTATAATGATTGTGAAACCATGGCCAAGAATTAAGTTAAAATAATGAGCTTTAGTTTTATTTTAATTTCAAAAGCCAATAGGATATTCAAAAGTAAATAGTATATAAAGTTGCAGCTACCAAGAATCAGGTTGAGAAGAGGACAAAAGACAGAGCTGAGAGATTTTACATTATTTTTCTTACATTTCTGTTGGGTGTGACAATAAATTTTCATGTAGTTGTTAGTGTTTCCTTTTACATTAACATAATTACATGAAATGTATGAAAGTCCATTTTTCTTATGCCAAGTGTTAAATGTCTCTCCTTAGAACTGCCGCCACAACACAGTAGGAGACCGGTGTGAACACTGTGCTCCAGGTTTCTATGGAGTTGTGAGGGGAGCACCCAGTGACTGCAAGCCTTGTGCTTGTCCACTTCCAACTCCCAGCAACAAGTATGTTTTACAAATGAACATTCTAAAGAATCTATTTTGTGGCTGGAATTCATCCACGTGAGACTGAGTTACTCACCTGTTTGTGTTTTAAATGTTAGAATTTATACATTTTTTATTTATTGTTACAGTTTTAGTCCAAGCTGCGTCATGGAAGGCTTCTCTGATTTCCGTTGTACTGCCTGCCCTCCAGGCTATGAAGGACAGTATTGTGAAAGGTATGATTTTTGTGATAATCTAGAGTTATCATGGAATTGCCGTATAAATCTTTTTTTTTGTCACTTATAAAATATTTTATTAAGGAAAAGCTACATTGCATAGCAGAATAAAATAAAATAAAATGGTTTAATCTATTATCCCAGGTCTGCAAAAGTAAACTCACAAAAAACTGTTTTAATTGTAAATTATTTGCATTCATGAACACAATATAAAACATATAGTTAGAATGTTTCCAGCACATCACATTTAAGTACAAAATGGAAAAGTGATTTAAATCAAATTCAACAAGTTACACAATTTATTCATGTATGTTGTTCTGAATTAATTCAACATGAAAATATATAGTTTATGTAAAGAAGACACCAATACATATTCATTGACTTGCATATAACATTTTATCACTTCTTAGTTGTTTTTTTAGACAAAACTTCATTTGGTGGCACGTTATTTGTTCAGTTTTTTCTGGTGTGTCCCTGTGAATCATCCAGCAGTAGGCTGCCATTATACTGATGTCCCATTGTACCCAGTATCTTCCTTCTATGTCTTTAATATCCTGATAGAATCTTTCAGCCTGCTCTTCACTAACAGCGCAAAGGTTTTCAGGGAAAAATTACAAATGCCATTCCAAAAAAGTGAACGTTGAGACTCTTGTTTCTATCTGATTCCTTAAACTTAACAAACACTTTTTTCTATATTTCTTTATAATTGGGATTTTTATTGTTACCTGAAAACTTAGAAATGACTTCTTTGAATGATTCTGATGGCTCTTGTTCTGGTTTGTTTGTCGCATCTTCAAATTTTTGCATCAAAAATCAGTTTTCTAATATCGGGTTCACAAAAATCAGTGTATCCTCAGACAAACGTGTAAACTTTCTGCGCAAATACTGAAAAAAGGCTCCATCTTTTGATTGCATTTGGCAAACTGCTTAATTTAACCAAGTTTAATATAAAGCAGTGGTAGCAACACTTGATCTGGATCCACCAACCTATATCCGATGACGTTTTTAGCACCAAGTTGTAGCATTTTTCTAGCTGGAAATTCCTTTTGAACCAAATTTTAATTCTTTGCTCTGCTGTCCCAGTAGGCTGTGACAGCTGAACCAGTAAAATACACAGAACTTTCAGGTCCCTACATTTACACCAACATATGCATATTGTATACTCACACACTCGCTCACATAACAACGGTGTAATTAAGAGTTACCAGGTTACTTAACATACAGATTTTGGGAGAGTAGATGGAAAGCAGAATACCTAAAGACCGTTCTTGTAAGTTATAGTGAGAATGTGTAAACTCATCACAAACAGCGTCTTAGGTGAGATTCATGCTGGAATCCAACAGCTAGTATGTGGGAATAAAAATTTCTAAAATTGTGCTACAAGAGTCAGAATGAAATCAACAACAACAATAATAATAAATTGTCAACAGCATATAAAATTTTAAAAAAATAAAATAAAATCAGGCATGTGCAAAGCTGAATATTTTGAATTGTAAATATTTATGGGATCCATTTCAACATTTATCAGTAAAGAAAGTTCAGGTACATGTCCTGTAATTAAACATATTTTTACAATATTAATTATACACAGAGAAATATTATAACTGGTTATGAAATTCAAATAACCTATAGATTGCTGTAAAGCCATGTGATCAGCTTAGTAGAATACAAATGCAAAATTTTTTGGAAGATAAGACCGCAGTGGTTCTACTTGAAGAAACTGCCTGCACAGAGACATAATTAGCAGAATTGGATTGTGCAAAGCGTGTCCTGGGTGCCACCTTTTTAAAGCATTCCTGATCACTTAGCAATACAGCTTGAAAGTATGACTTACTTATTAAGAAGGTAGCATCAACTTGCTGGACCTGAAGGAGGCAAGCAGCCAAGCTTCTCTGGATCTTTGTGATACGCCTCACTTTTAATGCAGTATCAATAACCATATTAGAATCCTAAATTTTTTTCTGAAACTTTGATTGTCTACAGACCTTACACCATTCTCCTTGCTATTGGAGAAATAAGACTATTGCATGGGCATTCAAAAAAGGGGAATATGAGTGTCTCCAGCCTGAATGCTTATTCAGAGTGGAGATAAGCTACTGTGAATAAATATTGTAAAAAATTAGCCTGAACAACACAGAAGCATAACTAGCATAGAAAAAATAAGAGCCATCTGTAGTGCTGGCAGTATGGACAGTGGAGGTTAATTGCTTCTTGTCACATACAAGCAAGTGCTGTGATAAATTTGGACATTCTAGTATGAGAAACAATTTTGGGTATAATATAATGAAAAACCTGTTGAATTTGAAGTCCTCTCAAATCCCTGGCAATTTACTGATCCATCAAATTGTCTTACTTTTTCTAAGATTTTTTTTTGTCTATTTGGTTGCCGATTCAAATTTACTGTTTCCTTGTGTTACGTTGTAAATCACTTAATTTTGTAGTGCAGTGTAAAAATATTAAATGTAGTGATAAATATCATTGAACCCCATTTTTAACTCATGCGGCATGATAAGCCAGCTAGAAAAATGTATCTATTATACTGCTGTGACAACGTTAATTAAAAAAACAAACAAACAAACAAACCTCCTTTTTTCAGATTTTAAAATGTGTCCCTTAACAAAAACATCTTTACAAGGTAAAACCAGAAACAAGGTCTTTGAAAAGAAATTCTGCATGATTGTAGTATTTATGTGTTCACTTGGATGGACTAACTCTCATTGGGGTATATTCATAGAGTGATTCCATTGCTGCAAGGACATGACTCAGCACTACAAAGCACTTGACTATATAGAGGGTTGTGAAATGTGCTTGAAAAATACTGTCAGTAAACATTATATAGTATAGTGTGGAATCTTGAATTATATTCTTTTCTATTGACGTACTGGTATCAAGTAAGCCATAATGACCTACTGCTTGTTCTATAGATTATTACTGCCAAAATTATAGTATAGTTTGTAACCTTGTACTCCACGTTGACTCTATGTATAAGGTGGGGAATCCAACCCCATCCCTGGGGGGGCTACCATTGCTGAAGGTTTTCCTTTCTACCACTTTCTTTATCAGTGACCAATTTCTGCTGTTAATTGACTTCTTTTCTCCTCCTTTTAATTGCCATGTTTTTTAAGCCTCTGTCTTCTGAATTGCTTTTTTTCCCCTAAAATGGCATGGAAACAAAAATGAATTGTAAAATGAACTGATGACCAAGTCATGGCCTCAAACTCCTACCAGTTTCTTAATTGGTAGCCAATTTGTGTTGTTAATTAAACCCATTATTTAACTCCATGGCTTATTGGCACTCTCGTTCTCTCACAGCAGACATTTCCAAAATGGCTGATTTTTCTTTTTTCCAAGATCACCAAACAAAATGTTTTGTGCAACTGAGCAGATCACCTTTACTAGGAACTTCACCTTTCTTTATTTTCTTATATTGTATGATGGACACATGTTAGCAGGTATTGGTATTTCATTATTATTTTTATGCTAATTAAGGAAAAAAGAAACAATTGAGTTACCAGAGTCTTAAATAGCAAGTCAATTACAATTAAGGAAAAAAAAAGTTAATTAACAGCAGGAACAAGTCACTAATTAATACAATGGTTAGAATAAAAACCTGCAGCCATAGTGAGGCTCCAGCTTCAGGACTTGACCTCCCAGTGTATAGTTTCTGACTATCTGTCTATTAAGGGACATTTTTCAGCTAATAAGGAGCTGCAATGGCCCAGCTGAAAACTTTGCCTTTTGTTAGAACTTTGTGGCTGGGTGCAAGAATGACTAGTTATAATGCAGCAAGGATATTATGGGGGTGCCAAAAATAAACTGAAACAAACAAAAATAACACGTGAAGTTGTGCGTCCCTTCAGCGGTGATCTCAGAAATAAATAAGGGTGGCAGCCACTCTAGCGGATCTCCGTCCGGCGGATTGCTCTGGCCAGTAATGATGCTTCCTTCCAGGACACCTGGGATTTTATGACGGCTGGACTGGAAGGAGCAGGGATAAATAACTTCACCAGGCAGCTTCTCTGCACTGTGAGAAAAGAAGGAGATGACAGTATTAGCAGCAGCACCCCCTCTTGCCTCAGATGGTTATTACATACCTCAACTGAACCTGCGAGGAGGTCCTCCAACATGCATACATGACAATTTATAAGTGAATCTGTTTGAAGAAGGTGCCCTGAAAATCTGTTACTTAAGGGAGAACATATGTCCTATGGAATATGTTAAGATCTGAGCCTAATGTAACATTAAAATGATTCTGCCTATTTGTCCTAAATCAATCAGTTATGGAGTTTTCATTTCTTTTCTGGTTGTAGGTGCTCTCCTGGATTCCATGGTGATCCAACGACTCTTGGTGGTTCATGTCAGGAATGTAAGTGTAGTCTAACAGGCTCCTTGCCTGTGCCTTGTGACCAGCTCACTGGACAATGTACATGTAGACCTGGAGCAACAGGACCAACCTGTGATCTGTGCATGGAAAGGCATGTGTGTGAATCTCAACAAATCATATGTACGTATACTAACAATAATACATGGTTTTATTGTTTTGTAAATGTATGGACATTAACATTTATCATGTGGTTATTGAAAGTAAAGTTCTTGAATTTTCTATCATTTTTGCAACATGTTACAAGTTGATAGCATTTGCAGACTGCCGAATTTGGTGAGTTAGCAAAAACTCTATAGGTGGTTGTGAGCTAAATTCAGGTTTATATATATATGTAAGTAAAGGTCTGTGATACGGTTTGCATATTTGTAGCTAGACATCCACAAAGGGAGAAGATGAGGCACGTGTCTTAAAATATTTTTTTATTCCTAAACTGCCAGGAGTCATCATCAGAGGATTATCCGAATCCCACTTTATTATTCCACCCTCCTTTTACACCCACCTACCCCCCCCCCCCATTCCTCATTTGTTATATACTGCCTTACATTCCTGTATGTCTAATTATTTTCCTCTGATGAAGACTCCTGGTAGGGGTTGCAAACTAAGGAATAAAAAACTTTTAAGAGACTCATATTCTCCCTTTGTTGATTTCTTTATACGTATAACATATGCTGGTTAATGCTGCATAAAGTTCTAAACCTGCTTTATGCAATTCAGGGTAGCCATGGCTGGAGTCTGTTCTGGTAGCAATAGGCACAGATAAGAAACTTTCCCTGGAAAGAATATATAAGTTAAGCTAACATGCATGTTTTTGGGATGTTGGAAGAAAACAGGAGTACTCAGAGAGTAATACATGGATAATGTTTTCACACCAAGGACAACCGGACTCAGAGTACAAATATAAAGGCTTACATTTCCATTCATTCACTTTGTGAATCAAAATATTCTAATACTAGTGACTTGGTGCGTGCTACGCTGTGCGTTGGATGACCACAGTTGAAGGACTCCCTGTTTAAACGCGGCTGCCAGTTGTGAACTGGGTCCTTCATCGCACCGCATTTGATTTTTGCATGGGAAACAAAATTTCAAAACAAAACCCATGATTCACGAAGTGTGGGACGCAGACTAATCAGAATCGTATACGTTGTGTAAATGGTTGTAAGGAAGAGGAGGATCATACCGTTGAGGACATCTTGTGCTTGTCGAGGGGGCATGTAGTGGTACTTCATTCTGAAGAGCAAAGCAATGTAGGTCATTTGAGTGGTCTTCATTAACTTCGTCAGTGACATGCAGCACTGTGTCATCGCGTCCGTCACCTTCATTGCACATAGTAATGTCTGTGGAGTCACACAGTCCCGTGGCATTCGAGTGGACAGAGTCGAGTACTTCTTGGTAAACAACGTTCTGTGTGAAGTATTTATTAGTATCTTGTAGTAATTTCCCTTGACTTTTGCAAGGCAATATTTTGACTTTCACTTTTGGAAAACGTTTTCCTCTGGAGAAGGTGACATAGAGCTGGCCATGTGTGAAGACAGGCTCAGGTAGGAATATACCTACAAGATCTAGTGTTTGACCCTGCGCCTTATTTATTGTAATAGCGTATGCCAATCGGAGTGGGAATTGCCTTCTGTGCATGTCAAAAGGCAGGTCAGAGTCATCCATAGTATCGAGACCTATCCTGGGGATGAACACGTGTTAACCACAGTGTTTACCAGTGATTATGTTTGCTTCAAGTAAGTGGTCATGCGTAATGTGTCCTCTCTCTCTGTAGGAGTTTGTCTATTACGGTTGTTTTGCAATCGTAAGGACCTCTCGTCGGGTGTCTCATTGGCACGCTTTTGCCTCTTTCTTTCGCGATCACGGCGTAATGTGTCCTCTCTCTCTGTAGGGGTTTGTCTATTACGGTTGTTTTGCAATCGTAAGGACCTGTCATCGGGTGTCTCATTGGCACGCTTTTGCCTCTTTCTTTCGCAATCACGGCGTAATCTGTCTTCTCTCTCTGTAGGGGTTTCAGTTGCCTTTCGTTGTGCGGCAGAGACGCGTCGTTGAGCTAATCTGTGTGAATGCTGAGTGTCCGTTTCTTGCGAGCGACTGGCACGCCTTTGCCTCTTTGCTTCGTGATCACGCTGTAATGTGTCCTCTCTCGCATATATAGATAGTCTGAGGAGTAAACATAGTATCTGTGAGTATCTGGGTACTATGTGGAGATCAACACCAGATTTGGCTCATCACAGGTTAGACAGAGCATACTTACCTTCACGCACAAGCAGGGCTAATTTAAAGTTGACAATTTGCTTTTTCTGTGCACCTTGATATATATGTGAGAAATGTGGTATACATGAAGAAGTTCCACACAGACATGAAAATCATATACAAGATTCAAATTCTGGTCCCTGAAGTTTTGAGGCAGCACTAATACTTATCACACCATCATGCCACGCACATCTTCCACGGAAGAAATAAAATATGTTTTATAATATTGATTACAACTCACAGTACCAATGACAGGTAATAGGATAATTTGAAAAATATTTGCTATTTTCTGCTCTTCATGTACTTTCAGCACCTTTCCTCTGTATTTACTTGTATGAACGTCTCTTAACCAGATCACTGTCTCTCGTGCATGTTCCCGTAAAGCCTGCTTCTCAGACCCTGTTTTATTTTTGTGGCACCCTTCTCACCTTCTGTCTAGTTTTATACTTGCTATCTTTGAAGGTGACTCTCTCAGCATGCTTCATATGCCTTTACTCCTCCTCATGTGTCTCATACTTGCAGTTGCTCTTTTAGCTAATCACACCAAAGCCAAACTAACCAATCAGGTTGTTCAGAGGGACTATATACACAAACCTTAGCGTTTTATTGTTTAGTAGATAAGGTTGTTGTGTGCAGGTTTGTCTCTATAATACAATAAAGGATATACTGTAAATCAGTTTAAAAATATAGATAAGTGCTAATTGAGTGATTCCAGGGCTATAGGATTTAATTCTGAAGGAATTAAGCCTTTCCTTGGTAAGTAAGTAGAGATGTAACGGGAATATGACAGAAATCACTTTAATGGTCAAGCAAAAAAATAAGGTAGATGTCAGCAATTACTTTAAAAGAAGAATCTTGAAAAGAAAATCTGAATGCAGGTTAGAACATATTTTTTTCATGTGTGGAATAATTTACCTGACAGTAAAGTTGAAAGCAGTACCTTGGGGAACTTAAAGTCTCAACTAGACATTAATTTTAACATGTTACAAGAGCAGAAATTACTATATGTTTTTTTCAAATGTCTCATTTATCTTACATCAGATCATTATGCTGATTGAAAATATTTCTTTCATCTAGTGACAATGCAGTAATAAGCTAGTGATGTCTTTCTTCCACCTGTTACATTATATTTTTGGTGCTGTAGATCCATTTAAAAGATACATTCCAAACTAAGTGACTTTAGTATAAAGATTGTTGGCTAGAGTATCAGTACAAATTCACGTTGAAAATAATGCAATTACTGTAATATATATTAATTTTCTAAACACAGAACATTAAATGAGACATAAGGTAATTTTCCTACTAAGAACAACATCTTGACTTTAGACAATCTTATATGTACCTGAAACAAAATGTTCTTTACAATCATCTTCCATTTTAAAATGCTTTTAGTATACATGATTTGCACTCCAACTAAGTAATGTTGTGGCAATCTGTTATTCAGTGGTGATTTAAGGCACCAGAAATAAACCTGAAAATGAAATATTTAAGATTTGTTTCTCTTTAATATATGTATATTCATACACATACAATTCTTCACACTAATTTTCCCATTTATGAAAATAATTAGCATTGTACTAATACCAAATTTCACTATGTGATGATTTAAAACTAATAAGGTTTCCACTGTTTGTTACATTTCAAGAATTGTATTGGTCCTTTTATTTTTTTAAATCCTATTGAAATTCTCTGATATCCTAGGAAACTCCACTTGGGAATTTTCTAGGTCACATACAGCACTAATAAAACTCTCAGGAATTTACTTCCTTTGCATATGATATCTTTGAATAAAGCCATACATTTTCTTGTTCAAGTATGGGAAATGCCATAAAATTCTTGCATACTGTAAGATGCAATGACATTAATTGGAATGAAACGGTCATTACACTCAATGACATGTATAAATAAATATGGAGAAACAATTCAATCAGACGCCGTGAGGGACAAGTGGAAGGCTAGCATAACCACTCTGGACTAGCATTTGGTAACAGTAATATCTCACGTGTTTCAGGTAAGAATGTACTGCCCAAAAGGGAGAAAGAGAAGACCATCATTATGGTTTTGACTTGCATCTTTTAAAAGAATGCTAAGAGCAAAGGAATGTAGTTAGTGTGGAACAGCAGCATTGGAGTTTCCTGTGACATGTCTTAGGAACTTGCTTTAATAGTAACCAATGATGGAGCTTAAAAGCAGTTTTCAATTAGAAGTCAGCTAAGTTTATACTTTGGCAAAATGTCCTGTCAAGGAGATGGAGAGGCTAGAGAGGAGGTCAAGGAAGTGTGAATGATGGTACACTGGGAACATGGGAAAGTGGAGAAGCCAGTCCGCCAGATCATCAGGGTACAACAACTGTGCAGAGAGGCCCAGTAAGAAATTAAGTTTAATTTATTGTGTTTATTACCTTTTTACATTTTTACGATTATTCCCCTGAGGGTTTTGATCAATGTACTTTTTTTAACACTTTTTATGTATCAGTTTATATTATACTTACTGTATCTCTGTCACAAGGAATTAGCCATGTTCTGTTATTAGTTTGACATCATATTTATGTGCAGCTACGTATAAAACTCCATTTCATTTTTTCTTTAACTTAATCTTCGTAGCGCTAAGATAAAAAAATTCAATGTAAGGTTACTCCTGGTTGCTTAGTAATTTCAGTGTTTTATTTTTGTATTACTGTATACATTCATTTTCAAAGGGTAGCCTGTCATAAATCCTCAACCTATTATTTAGTTTAAACAATCCTTCCTCAGCTAAAGGCTATGTCACATTAGGCAACTTTTCCAGAGATTTTCAGTCGTGGCCTTCACTTATGTAGCCTTAGAGAGTCTGATACAGTCAGCAGTGTGTTCCTGTGAAGACAATGGCCTAATGTGACATACCCAACAACTGATTCCAGATAGGCTATGACTCGCTCTGATAAAATCAAACAGGTTTAATTGCATCAATATACACTGTGTATATACTGCTATCTCTAGTTCTGTGTTTCAATGGTGGACTGCTGTGGTAACTCAGTTTTGCCTATCACATGAGAGGAATCGGTGCCACTATCCAGATCTTCAGGGTGCCCAAAACCTTTTAAATTGCAAGTGCCATGAGGATTAAACTTAAACTCCTGATGTTGGTCAGAAATGCTCAGACCCCCCCTCCCAACTTTAAATTGAAATAAGCAGATCCGTAATGTATGAATGAACACACCTCTTTAACATTAAGAATGGAGATCAAGGCTGAGATTTGCGAGATAGTGAAAAAGAAAAGAGGTACAGCATCCAAGACTTAGTTCTATATTTTATAAGCTCTTCGCTTCCTCCAGTTTTGATTTGTTTCCATAAGATGTTGTTTGTCTTTCTTAAGCAAATATATAAATTGTAATAAAACAACAAAGACAGGAAGAAGGTTTGAGGTACCCAGAGGTTGAATCAAGCACAAAAAAGATAAAATAGACTATTAAGATCAGTCACAATGGTCAAACATTGAATCCTAGAGGTAAAAGAGGAGAAAGAGTCCAAAAATTGTCCTTTTCCACTCAGCAATGATATTTCCTATTTTGTAAACCATTATTTGCTTCCTGCTAACACATGTCTGACAATATATGTATTTCCACTTTCAGATAATATTGCACATTCATAAGCCATCAAGAAATGCAAAGTACAGTAGGATTCTTCATGTGAACAAAAGTGCACAGCAAGCATGATTACACAATAATGGGCCCAACTGTAGTTACACTACTAAGGACAAAAGAGGACACAATACATGTCTTTGGATTTAGAGAGCGCAAGTGCATTTGAGTGGAAAGTGAAAACAGAGGTTCAGTAGAGCAGTGGTTCTCAATGTTCAGTCCTCAGAGCCTATTTCTTCTCTTAATTAAGCAAGCCATTACAGTTTCTATGTTTATTACATTCATCCAGAAGTTACAAACTCCTTGTGCTTATTTTTACTGATTGAAGCAGAAATTACAAAACTAAATGGAACATAAAATTGCCGCCACAGGGGACCTTGAGGACTGAACATTGAGAACCACTGAAGTAGATTATGAGTTGTGGGCAAAACCAAAACACGTGGCCAAGGGAGGTTGATGCTTGGTTTCATCTCTCACAAGTTGCTTCCAAGCCCTGGTAGATATTAGAGCACGTGAAGATTCGCATGATGTATGATTTTGAATGGCATTAATCCATCTCTAGCACAGACTGAGGAAGAGTATTTTTTCAGGGAGTGGCTTTCTACTCATTGTCCATAAATACGGTGGAAATATTTTCAGCAGTGTTTTACAAAGTCTTGTAACCATTGTCCTCAGTCATTTAATACCTTCTGATCTGCAGTGATGAATGTGATCTGAAGATGTTAAGAGAAGCAGCAAGAAAAATAAAGAGTTATCTTTTGTGTGAAAATGCTGTGTAATCAGGTGTGCAAGTGGATATTTTCTGTGCATTCTCTATTTACACTGAATACAACAATAACCTTGCCACCAGACTCAACTGCTACAAATTTTCCTGTAGTGAAATATGTTTGACCAAAGCCTGGGGTGATATAACAATCACATTTTCTTTTTGCCAAAAGCTGTCCAGAGCATACTTTAAAGTACATAAATATTAAGTGTTTTCTCCCACAAAGAACAGAGAACATATGGAGTCAGTTACCTTGTAAAGAGGTGTAAAGTAGCACTCTGGGGACCTTTAAACCTCTATATTGAGTTAGATGCACTAAGTTATGGAAATTGTGGCTTTGTGAACAGGCATTTAACTCTAAACTTCTTTTTTTAGCATGTTCTCTTGAATTTGAACGAGATACACAGGAGTTACTGGTTTTTTTTTTTTGACAACTGTCTTAAATATTTAATTTTCTCTACTGTTATTTAAAACAACTCAGCCGTTTATTTGAACATTTAAATCCGTCTGTGCCTAAGGTGACTTTAGACATCTTCACTTCTGTTTTAAGCAGATGCCTTGATTAAGGCATAATATGTCTCTGCCTGTTTTACACCAGCGACAGACAGCCGTCTGAGATAACGCCATCTTGTCATGCCTGGCCTTAGGCAGTCTCAGACAATGTGCAGAAGGTTTTGGATTTTTCATCTGTTTATATTGGCTTTCTGAGTACTTGGTTTGTTTCTTATTAGTCTACAAATTGTAAAGTTGTAAGATTTTTGGATCCTTTTTAAAAATAAGGGAAATTTGTTACCCCAATGATACAATAGTATTGTTTTAAAATATGTTATTGTTCACTTCAATTATGCACTTTATTGCTATATGTTATTCCCTTTCCATTTGCCTAAGGTTAAAGAGGAAATCATATCCTAATAGGTAGACATATGTATTTAATTGAATTAATTCATTGTTTCTTTATTATGGAAAGGTGTTTCAAGTATTACAACAATCCACCCAGCACTACTGGTAAAACTCACTTATGGTGCATTTAAGGCACCTCACCTAAACTTACTCCTGTGTGACATTAGTCCATACTGTTTGTTTGATGTAAGTTTGTCACCCAGTAATTGAGATCAGACTGTTCCATATTTATGGCAGTGTCTAAATATACACAAATGCCTAGTTACAAATCTTGGGGGTCCATAAATGTACATTGCCTTGAAGTGCATGTAGACATGCACTAAAACATTACAAAACACTATTCAGATGACTGGTAACATTTCCATGTTAATCTGCCCTGGGCAAAAAATCATCCTGTAATGCATTAAATTCATCTTTTTATTATTTTATGGCTATTACAGTTTTTTTTTTCTTTTGCTCATTGAACTTCATTGCAGCTCATGGAGGGATGTGTTTTTGACAGTAAAGTTTAAAAGGTGCAAAGCATCCTGAGGAACTTGCAAACACTGCAGTCAGATGTTACAAGTGATTATGGATAAGCTTTCTTGTACTGTATTTCTGCTTTCTCTGGTGTAAACCAGTTTGTAGTGTACTGGCAGGCTTCATTTTAATATGACAATGATTGGAAACTTTTTCTTTACTCTAACACTGGGGAAACCAAAATTCTTGACTTAAATGTGAAAAGAGCATTTAATATAGTAATCTCTGCAGCAATGATAATATGTGTGATGTGCTGTGTATTGGAATGCATTTTGTTATGTACTGTATTTGTCAAAAATAATCATTGCTTTTACTTTGCTGCAGGAGGTGCACCACAATTGTTATCATTGCAATAGAGATTTCTTTAATTATAAATGGTGCTCAAAAATGAAAAGAAAAAGATATCTTGAAATTAAAAATATTCAGTTCTCTACATTACAGGTTTCTTTTCTCACCTCTAATGAGCGCACCAGCAGAGGGTAAATATTGTAGGTTGGGAAGAAAAAGGTGTAAATGAGAATCCGCTCTTATTAGCTCTGGACTGAAGGAATTAAGCCCTGACTACTACTGAAGAAATTAAGCATTTGGCAACAAAGTGAAGATTTAAATTTCTTTAGATAGGTATAGTAACTAAAACATAGATAGCCAAACTGAAAACCATTTTTGAACACACTTTATATAAATGTCATTCCGTTTGTTGTGTTTTATTACAGGTTATAAATTGGCAGACCTAAAAAAGAACATGAAAGGTGAAATCTTTAACTAGCAAGAGGCTTGCCCAGATTGATATTATTTCAATTTAACCTAATAGGATTTGCCTGCCAAATTTTTGTTTAAATATCCACAAAATTATTATCTTATACAATGTGTAACTTGACAAGGATGTCACCTATCACTATTGATTTTTGCAACTGCTCTTGAGCCATTGGCAAACTTTCGAAATGCATTTGAGATAAAAGGGGATTATCAGAGAAGGACTTGAACAGAAAATATTATTATATGAAGGTTATATGGAACTGTATATATCAGACACACAAACATCCCTACCAGTAGTCCTTAATGCACTAGCAGAATTTCAAAAGATATCTGGACTCACAGTAAATTTGAATAAAAGTGTGCTTTTTCCAGTGAACTGTCTGGCACACAATACTAGATTAGAAATCTATCCATTTATTTTTATCAGAACAGTTTTAATATCAAGGGGTAAACATCACAAGTAAATATACAAATCTTTTTCAACAGAATTTTGCTATCAGCATGGAAAAAAAACTCAAACAAGATGTGAACAGATGGTCTACCCTCCATCTCATGTTAGCAGGGAGAATCAGTACTGTCAAGATGAACGTCCTTCCCAAGATTCTTTTTCTATTTCAGAGCATCCCTATATACATTAACAAAAATTAGAAATTAGACTCAATTATAACCTCGTTTATTTGGAATTTGAAACATCCACACATCCAAAAGGTGACTGTACAACAACCTAGAGCAGAAGGGGCTATGGCAGTACCTTTCAATTTTATTACTGAGCAGCAAATATACATGCTAAAAAGACCTGGACATTGACACAGATTGATGAATATACACAAGCCTGGTCTGATATAGAAATAAAATCTTGTAGTACTTCTTTATAATCTCTGCTCTGTGCCCCAGTAAATACAAATTATTGTCAATATACCAATAATCCAATTGTCCATTAATCACTGACTATGGAATCAATGTAGGAAGCACTTCAAGGCAGAGAAGCTTTTATCTGTTAAATCCCTAAATGCAATCCCCGTTTTCTACCCTCTTACACCAAAACAGTATTTAATCTTTGAAAAAAAAAACAAGATAGTGTTGTGGTAAATCCAAAATATAACAAAGTTACAAAACAAAAGTGAAAGTAAATATTGCATTGTTCAAAACCTGTAGAAGAAAATGTCCAAATGAAAAATTTATTGAATAAAGAAAAAATTAATGATTTTAGAAACACTGTGGAACACGTGATTTATTTTAATGCTAATATACTGGGAGTAGCAGGGCAGTGCAGTGGTAGCGCTACTGCCTTTCAGCAATGAGACTGGAGTTCATGTCCTAGGTGCTTCCTGCATAGAGTTGGAATGTTCCCCCTGTGTCTGCATGCTCTCCCTCCATATGATTCAGTTTCTTCCCACCACCCAAAGACATGCAACTTAGGTGAACTTATGTATGTACAGTATGTATGTTCACCTTGTGATGGGATGGCGCCCTGTCCAGGGATTGTTTCTGCCTTGCACCCAGTGATTGATAGGTTGGGCTCCAGTTTCCCCACTAACCTAGCCTGAATGAGTGGGGTAAGAAAACTGATGAGTGAAATTTGATAGCAATATTCTGTTGACAGATATACTGTATATATGTTTGGCATTAAAAGTGTTTGTGTAATTTACAATAGACTAGGGTGTCACTTTCTTTTCAGATATCAAGGATCAAGTCATTAAATGGTAAAATGGGGAACTTAGAAATGTTTAGTGTATGTCACTTCTGCATAATTTGGAGATTTTGTGAAGACAAAATTGGCTTTATTATGGTTACTTTCTGCTTTATGTGGAAAGTTTTTCAAAAATAAATACAATTTTGTTCAACTCATTTGGGGTATTTGACATCCTCCTTTATGACTTGAAGCAAGAAAACTAATGATGTTTCATATAAAGTATAATGACTATTTAATGCTTTTGGGAACATGAATTCCCACTATCAAAATGTTTTGGTGACATTTCCTTGGTACAAATTGTGCCAATAGTTAAGCATAATCAATCTTTATTGTTAAGCAAATGCAAGTGAATCATGGAATCAGTCATATTTACTATTAAAATGCATCCGACCCTTATGTGTACAAATTCCTTTCCCAGTCAAAACGAATAGATTCAAAAACTGCAGTAAACTCATATATACAACATATACAATTAATAAGTATAATATGCTGTACATTCCCCAATATTGTTGCAGTTACAGAATAAGAAATTTAATTGTCGAGAAGCAACAGGTATAAGCTGGTTGTTCCAATTGGAACTAATATTAGTACCAAATGAAGCTGTCAAAGAGACACAGAGAGGGAGTTTTGCGGCGTTGGCAACACATTCTAGAAGCAGGCTTCTGTAGTGGGTGTTCTTTATTTATACATGCAAGAAGACAGTTGAGGAGAAAGATACAATTATTCAGTCATGAAGTACCATAATGAATAAAGAAACTCAGTAGTAAGAAAAGCCTGTCCAAGATAAAGAATTAATGATGGCTTACTTCAGTAAATTGTGGTGTGAAGTTTATAATCAGCTCTGAAGTGAATACCAAAATTCGGGCCAGTACACTACTAGCAGCAAGACCCTGACAAAGGGTGGTAATTCAAAAATGAAATAAAGCAAGGGGACATTTTCACAAAGGCAAACACCTAATGTTATATTTAATCAGAGAAATGTCTAATAAAAATTCAGTACATTTCTCCATTTGCATAAACTTGTAAGATATAAAATACATAATTCAAACTTAACTTCAGAAAAATTATGTTTAACACTTTGTGTGTATCCATCACAGTAATTTAAAGTACATAATAAAAGTCATAAACCAATGTAAGCCAATTGATAAATAAATGGAAAAACAGTTTTACGTATTAGATCAATTACATTTACATTTACATTTATTTGACAGATGCTTTTATCCAAAGAGACTTACAAAAAAGTTTAACATAACTGAGTTAAATTAAATTGAATCAAATCAATTAAAATTAAATAAAATGTATGAAGCATTTAGAACATTTAAAATATATCCCTCGCTATTTCAAACCCATGCAATCTATATGATGGTCACAGGAACACAGAGCCTATCCTAGAAACATCAGGCATGGAGACCACACAGAAAGAAAGTTTTTTCCACTGCTCCATGCAGAATCCTTCCAGTCCTGTGATGTTCGAGGAGTGTCTTGTTTCAAATTCCTGTACAACATCTTGATGGGATTCAGATCTGGGCTTTGACTTGACCATTCCAGAACCCTCTATTTCTTTATGTTCAGCACTTACTTGGTGGATTTGCTGGTATGTTTAAGATTGGCAGATGGTCTCATATTATCCTCAAGCACCCTCTGGTACAATGATGGTGAGCTGCCCAGCCCCAGATGCAGGAAAGCAGCAAGGTAGCTGAAAACCATAATGTTTCCACCACCATGCATTAACAGTTACTGTCAGGTTCTTCTGGTCAAAGGCAGCCTTTGATTTTCACCAAACATATCATGAGGTACTGTGGCCAAATAGCTCTATCTTTGCCCCCGTAAAAATAGTGCGTTTGCACAATATAATGGTACACAGAATGGCCAAACTACTCCATCTACAATGGCTGCTTTAGCATTATTAGAAGACATCTCAAATGGAATAATTAGTATAGAGCGCATATTTACAAATGATGTTGACTGGCTTCTAAGTCGATTTATATTTCCCAGAGCTATCCTGTTGGAGTTGTGTGCTAAATGAATACATCTTGTGAAGAAATAAAGGCACAGAGAAACAGAATAAGATGTGGGTATCCGTCCCCATATACTGTTGGATACTCAGGCAGTCAATAGGAACCGATACACCAGTCAGAATGCACAAATATGACAGTTGACAAAGGAACAATGGTAGACAGAGTTTTTATGGCTGGAAGTACTACAGAGACAGAGGAAATGAGGAGGAGGTTTCGTTTTGCAGACATGCTGGCCTTACTTGAGTATTAGCGGCTAAGCGAGTTTCTGTTTCCTCGGAGTTGGAGCCCTTACCCCGACTTCACCTCTCAATTCTGAGCTGGACAGACATACACACACACGCACTTCCACACATAGACGTTTATGTATAAGATGCTAGCATATTATATTATAGTATCAGTGTTTTCATACTTACTGAGAAGAGACAGATTCAGTATATTAAGCACCAGGAAAACACAGAACATAGGCATTACCTCTAACTCTGTAGGAAGAAGGGGTGTATTTGTGTACAATATATTGCCAGATGATTAAAACATTGTCCTACAAAAGGTTCTTAAGAGGTAGAGTTCCTAAGAGAAGTTTCTGTTGGAACTGTCAGGATGAAGTGGCTATGAGCAATTAAATAAGAATACCTGGCATTTTCTCATCAATATACCCTGTTAAAGACTAATGTGCAAAACTGTGGTGGAATCATATAATGATCTGATGATATGTATGTCACCATTCCCCCACCCTTTTTGACATTTTGTTTCATAGGTCACAAAAAACAAGTTTTTATGACATAAAAAAGACATTTGTTTATGGCCAATTTGATTTTAGAACATTGGAACATTACACCAATCTAGACAAAAACAGGTCATTCAGCCCAACAACCTTCGCCAGTCCTATCCACTTAATTTTTTCGAATTAACATCAAGTTTATTTCTGGAATTTCCCAAAGTCCTACTGTCCACCACACTACTTGGTAAGTTATTCCATGTGTATATAATTCACTGCGTGAAGCAAAACTTCCTAATGTTTATGCAAAATTTACCATTAACAAGTTTCCCATTGCGTCCATGTGTTTTTGCTGAACTCATTTTAAATAAACAGTATCAACCCACTGCACTTTTCACAATTTTAAACAATTAAATCATGTCCCTTCTTAATCTCCTTTTGCGTAAACTAGAAAGGCACAACTTTTGAAATATTTCCTCATAACTCACCCACTGCAGTCCTAAGATCAGCTTAAACACTCTTCTCTGGACTTTTTGTAGTTCTTCTTATGACCTTTTTGTAATCTGGAGGCCAAAATTGTACATAGTACTCCAGATGAGGCCTTGCCAGCATATTGACAACAACCTCCTTGGACTTGTACTCTACACGTCTTTGTGCTATATAACCTAAGAAGCCTGCCTGGCTGTTGATAGTGACAAATTTACTATAACTCCTAAATACTTCTCATAAGGTGTACTTTCGATTTTCAGACATCCCATTTTGTATTCAAACCTACAACAACAACATTTATTATATATACTGTAGCACATTTTCATACGAATAATATAGCTCAAACTGCTTTACATGATGAAGAAAGAGAAAAAAGGCAAAATAAAAATGAATTAAAATTATGGAACACAAAATAAAAGTAAGGTCCGATGGCCAGGGAGGACAGAAAAAACAAAGAAAAACTCCAGACAGCTGGAGAAAAAAATAAAATCTGCAGGGGTTCCAGTCTACAAGACCGCCCAGCCCCCAGTAAGCATGCTACCTAACATAAATGACCTCAATCAGTCCTCATTGTATTCAGGGTTCTCATGGAAGAATTTGATGATGATGACCTAACATTTTTACTTCCTATTTACTAACATTAAACTTCATCTGCCAGAAATCTGCACAAGCCTGTATGCTGTTCAAGTTTTTTTGTAATGATTCATCGGATTCTAGATTATCTGCCAATCCACCTAGTTTTCTATCATCTGCAAACATAACCTGATTCTTACTTATATTCTTATCCAAATCATTTATATACATTAAAAATAGCAGCAGCCCTAGCACTGACCCCTGAGGTACACCACTCTTAACATCAGCCAGTTCTGATGAGGTCCCTCGCACCATCACCCTCTGCTTCCTGTGTCTGAGCCAATTTTTCACCCATCTAAAAACATCACCCTGAACTCTCACTCGTTTTAGTTTGATGGTCAACGTCTCATGTGGCACCTTATCAAATGCTTTCTAAAAGTCAAGATTAATATTATATAATATATATATAATATATTAATAATATTATATGCTCCACTTTGATCTTATTCTTTTGTTTCTTCCTATAGTGAAGTGATCCAGCATTATCACTTTTTAAGAAACTGTTAAAAAATTCCAGTTGCTTTCTAGTGACTTTCAGCCAATATTCATTGCAATTTTCTCCATAGCAACTCTCTCTCTGACCTCACACATACTAACTGTTAAATTACACACTGATCACAATTTAGATTATTTAGCCTTGAATTTCAGCCATCATTTGTAAAATAACAAGAAACCTGAAACATTTCAATAGTATAGTTTTCAATAATTTTAAGGATTTTTCATTGGAAACATAAAAATAACAGAAGAGACACTACAGTTGACCCTGTGCTACCCTTGTGATAGACATGTTTCAGTATGCATATTTGGTCCTGTCAGGTTTTTTCATGTTCTGTGATATTTCTGATATCACCAAAGATTTTCAGCTTCTACTGTTGCCACAAGAGTCACAAAAAAGATCTATTTTGATCTTTGAGTAAAATACTGGAACCCTACAATGCAACTGCTTACTGCTAAAGGTCTATTAAAACATTCTGTTCTTGCTCTTTTTCATGTCTTTACTTTTTCACAAAGGCCTAGCATGCAATTGTAAAGCGTTTTTGCTGAAAGATTTGCTACTTCTGTTTGAATTTCAATGTAGTTTCCAGTATTTTTCCAAGCCAAGTACAGAGCTCCTTTAACCTGTGGACAATACATAATTCCATTGAACTATTAACAATTGATGTGGGTTTAATTTTGAAAGTTCAGGTAGTTTTTCTGCATGTACTGATTGTCTTTATTTTATTCAATAAATAAATAACTGAGTGCTAAATTTCTATTATGTTGAATGCTGGCTTTCTATTGAATTGTTATAATCTCAAGCATGGTGTTATGCAGTTGTGGTGATGGGTTGAAAAGCTGTGTGATCAAAAAAATAAAAAGCATGCACTTGAAATGAATTACCTTGCAAAGATTGCTATGATTAGGTTTTCAGCAGTGCTCAGCCTGCAAAAAGAAGTTTAGATTGGACAGGTACAATTGTTAATATTGTAAAGGTCCTGTAGAGAAGCATCCACCAGAGGTCACATCCAAATGCCCCAATGAACACTCCACACCTGTTGTGCGAAAGGCCTAAGCCATTTAATGTGACTCTTTCAGGCGCCAGCCACAGCAGTTCACGCTAATATTTTTTAAGATTGCTTATCCCTCAAGACTGACAAACCAATCTAAGCTCAAAATAAGCCATAGTTGTTTGTCTCTTATCAGACAACAGCTGAGAAGGCAATGGTTGGTGGAATGATGCACCATGCTGAGTTTAAAAGATTTTCTAGAGTTTCTGCACATTATTAGGATCATCATGTGTAAGACAAGAATGTGACCTATGGTAAATCCTGACTGCATGGCTTTTTTTTATTGCAAGATTAGTGTAAAATGGCGGAGGGTGGTAAAAAATACTGACTTCACATTGAATTTAAGTTAAAAACATACAATTTAGACATAAATTCTTTTCTAAAAAGAATTGTCTTGTTTTGTTGCCTTTTGAGATTCTGAGTCTTTCCTGAATATATTGAATAAATATATACAAATATTTGGAACATTTTCCTTAGCTTTCAGTATATAATTAATGTTTTGTCTTATCCTCAATACACTATTCTTGTTATGAACTTAACGGGAAATGTTATAAATTAAATATAAGATTAGCATTTATTTACAAACTTTTAAAAGTTGTTTTATTTGTGTATTATTATTATAATGTATACATTTGTGAAAAAAGATTATTCATTTGCTCTCTTTATTTGCAGGTGCTCCCAAGATATCAGCTGCAGTTTAATCTTTATTATTTCTGCTCTGTTTTATTAGTCTGTGATGATGAATGTACAGGACTCCTCCTCACTGACTTAGACAACCTGGGTCAAATGGTGATGAGCATCAACTTAACTGGTCCACTGCCTCCACCTTATAAAGTGTTGAACAGATTTGAAAACACGACACAAGAGCTAAAGGTACATTTATTGTATATAGTTGTCTTCAGTAGGCCGTGCATAACTGTTTCTCAATTTAATGTAGATTTTTTCTTAAAATAATAGTGAAACCTGACTTCAGAGATACTGGTGTAAATTATCTGAATGTGTATTCAAGCAAAAGACCAGGAAGCAATACTCTACACAGAATATTGTATAAATTCAGAACAGATCGCACAGCTTTATACCCAAAGTAAACCTAAGAAGATGCAATAGTTTAGTTATTCGAAAAATAAGCAGACTGCTGTAGAAGGATTATTCTCAAATCATTTGAAACTTAAACACTGTGATCAAATTGGTTTTCTGTTTCTTCAAAAGATTCTACCATCTTATTTAAAACATCATTTTCAGATTGTAAACTCATGCTGACTTTCTCATAACGTACACTTACATTAACGCTGCATTACTATGTTATCCATCCATCCATTTTCCAACCTGCTGAATCCAAATACAGGGTCACGGGGGTCTGCTGGAGCCAATCCCAGCCAACACAGGGCACAAGGCAGGAACCAATCCCGGGCAGGGTGCCAACCCACCACAGGCATTACTATGTTATCATTTATAATTTGCTTTACACATAATGCAATATAAATTATCCTAAGCAGCCTCCAATTTCTTCAGTCTTTTTTCATATAATGTTTTTTTAATTGTTACTTACATACAATGTATTATGACATATTGTAATATACGGTAGGCTATAAAGTAAATAGGCTGCACCCTCCAATGTTGACAGGAGGAAGGCAAGAGACATGCCACATTTAATAGCTAATAGCTAAATGATAGCAAAATCAATCAACTTGTAGACAATTGAAGAGTAGTCTGTGGTATATGTAGTGCATTTCGTTATGTTGTATTTTAATTTGATCATTTGTTTTGCAAAGTGTATCAAGATAAAAGGGCCAGTAGTAACCTAATATTCTATTTAGATAAGATTTATGGTTTGTGCCTTTTGTTCTTCAGTAAGCTTCAGCTTAGTGTGACCTAGACATGAAAGACGGGGATACTGTATTAAGGTATAATATTACTTCTATAGCTGTGTTTTTCCAAGATTTCCAAAATTCTGCATCTTCTGCTTACTTAATAGAATGTTTCAGCCAATGAGTGTGATGCATATGCAAACGATTCCATATTCCAATCCAAGTATCTTTGTTTTAAATGTCTTAGTCGAATTTAAAACAAACCAGGGAACCATTGAAAATACAAAAAAGAAGGAAAAGTTATTGTATAAGATGTTTCAGTTTAAGGCTTAGATAACTTGCCACATTTATTTAAGTTCCTATTCTGCAATTGCAGAACATAGGTCAGGGCATTCATACATACTGCCATGCAGTGCCATTGTAACCTGCTAGCTGCAAGCAAATCTAACAATCCGTGCTTTTAGCAGAGACTATGTTCCTAACTGACCGATTAACATTCTGTTAATACAGCAATAACTGAGAAAATTCTGTTACGTGTTACCTTACAGGGGGTAAAAGATTATACCATTTTCTAAGCAGTTGTGTAAAACTATTCAAATTAAGCAAACACCTATGTGAATATTAACATTAAGATATTCCCTAAAGTTTGTTACTCATTGCTTAGAATTTCACTAATGTATAAAAGTGTCTTAAAATAAAAGCTTAAAAGTTATAAGTATAAATTGACATCCCTTTATCTTTTTTAAGATTCTTTTTTTCTGTCTATAGCATGCTATTACTTTACTTCCACCTTGCCTGTCTATTTGACAATAAAAACAAAGGATGACTGCTTTTAATTTTCTTTTAATTGCTGTTGCGTTATTATAGAAACATCGGATCAACTTAATAAATTCTGAAGGTGCTATAGTACTTCCCATCAGTAAAAACTGATAAAATCTAGTATTTATTAACCTCACAATTTTATATTTTCATCCCAATAAAGATTTAGTAAAGATGTTAGCAAAAATAAACCTGGTGACGAGAACTTTAACAGCTATCATTGGTATATATTGTAAAAAATATATATATATATATATATTAATCTGGAAGGTGTTCATTTATCCATTGATTTACTGAACCTGCCTAATCTAATTTTATAGTTGCTAGGAGCAAGAGTCTGTCCCTGTAGATTGCTCAGATTGCCTGAGATTATTAAATATAAATTGAGAAATGCTGGATATTTTTAAAGATTGCTAAGTCAAAGGTCAGCACATAATGAAATTGAAACAAATGGAATGTTTTGTTCTTACTGACAAACAAGAGTAATTATAGTATCATGGTCAGCCCCCATAAACTCAGGTTCTGCAGCACTCTGCTGATTTAATCTGAGTCCTTCCAATTTGAGCAATTCAAACCAATGGGCCTACGCAACAATTTAAATAAAAAGAATATCTGATTTACAGTACTGTACTGATGTCACAATGAGTACTGCTTGTCCATATCCACCCATATCTCATACAGAGGAAGTATACTTTGGACCACTGAAAGCAAAATTAATGCTTTCTTTTAAAAAAAACAAAGTGCTTAAAATATTTTAAATACATGCATTCCATAATGGAAATGTAATCTAAATTTTAAGATTTTTTTTACATGTTATATTCATGTTTGGGAAGGAGGTAAAACGACGCAAAGCTTCACTTTGTTCTGTTCACAGAATTACCACAGATATTTTAATTTTGTAAATTTTGTTTAATTAATCTATACATCTTTCATGTCAATGTAAACTATTTTTGTATAATGTAAGTGTGCAAGTTGTTTACAGTGGTTTCTGTATTCATGGAGGTCTTCATTTGTCATTGTCTGGTATGATACACTGCCTATAAAAAGTCGCTTTCACATTTTATTATTATACAATAGTAGATTACGATAGATTTACAATAGATTTGGCTTTTTTACATTGATCAACAGAAAAAGTCTGTTTAATGTCAAAGTGAAAACAGACCTCTATAAAGTGGTCTAAATTAATTACAAATATAAAACAAAAAATAATTGATTGCATGAGTATTCATTGTCTTTATCAATCAGCATGTAGTAAATGCACCTTTAGCATGCATCTCCAAGCCTTAAGTTTATGTGATCAGGTCTCTATCAACTATGCACATCTGGAAAGTTCAAATTTTCCATGCTCTTCTTTACAAAACTGTTACAGCTCTTTCAAGTTGCATTTAAGATAATCAATAAAGACGTTTTAACGTCCAGCAATAAATTCTCACTAGGATTGAGATCTGGCCTCTGACTCTGCCATTTCATGACATTTACATGGTTGTTTTTAAGCCATTTCTGTGTAGCTGTGCTGTAATGCTTGGGGTTGTAATCTTGCTTAATAATAAATCTTTGCCAAAGGTTTAGATTTCTTGCCAACTGCACAAGGTTTTCCTCCAGGATTTTTACACATTTTCCTGATTTCATTTTACTTTCTGCCCTCATAAGTCTTCTAATGCCTGTTGCAGGAGGCATCCCCACTGCATGGTGCTGCCATCACCATGCTTCACAGTGAGAATAGTGTGGTTTTGATAGTGTTCAGTATTTGGCTTGCGTCAAACATGCCATCATATTTATTGGACAAAATGCTCAATGTTAGGCTCATCAGACTATGGAATCTTCTTTGATCTCACTCCCAAGTCTCCCACATGTCTTCTGGAGAACTCTAGCCAATTGTTTTTATGGTAAAAAGTGGCTTTCTCTTTGCCTGTCTCTCACAAAGCTGTGACATGTGAAGCACCCAGGCAGCAGTTGTTGTCAGTTCAGTCTTTCCAGTCTTCACGGCTTTAACTTGTAACTCCTTAATGAATTATCATAGGTCTCTTGGTGGCCTCCCTCACTAATCTTCTTCTGGCATGATCACCCAGTTTATGCCAGCTCCAGACATATTTATAGTTGTGCCATATTGTTTCCATTTCTTAAAGACAGATTATGTGTACTTCAAGGGAAACTCTGGTGACGTGGATATTTTCTTCTCTCCATTCCATACCTTATGATTTTCAGTCACCTTTTCACAGAGTTGCTTGGAGTGTTTTTTTTCTCTTTATTGTGTAGGTTAGGGTTAGGTTATGATATTGACTCACCAAACGTTTTTCATTCCAGATAAGTTGCATTTGTACAACTGAAATGTCATGACTACAAGCAGGTGGTCTCCATTTAAACTAATTCTGTGAGTTCTAACAACAATTTGTGGGACCAGTGATGATTTAGGAGTGTGATATTAAATGGCATGAATACTTATTTTATGAATTATTTTCTGTTTTATATTGATATTAATTTAGACCACTTTGCAGAGATCTGTATTGACTTTCACATTAAAGTGTCTTTTCCTATTGATCGGTGTAAAAAGCCCAATTAAATCCACTGTGATTCAATGTTGTATTACAATAAAATTTAAAAACCTCCAAGACTGTGATTACTTTTATAGGTACAGTCAGAAATATTATTTAAATCTAAAAGACTGTTAATAATGAAGAGGCCACATATAATTGCAAAGGTTCATATAACTTAGGATGGCATGTTAACACAGAGGTTAGTGTTGCTGCCTCAAGGCTAAAGGGGAATTAAAAAATACAGACAGTATATCAGCAGATGCTTTAAACTTGCATTTTTCTGAGGTCTTTAAGTGTGAGGAAGTAAATAACCTCTCAGTGGTAAAAGGGACTACTAAGGAGGCACTCAGTGATTTGGGTATTATAGAGGGAGAAGTACTGCTTAGATTAATTTATCTCAAATCAAACAAATCACCGGGACCAGGTAATATTTATCATTGAGTTCTTAAGGAGATTAGTGAGTACATATTTAATCACTTCACAGATATTTTTAAGAAGTCACTGTACACTGGAGAAATTCCAAAGGACTGGAAAATAGCAAACGTTTTTCCATTATATAAACAGGGCAACTAGGCAGATCCAAGCAACTACTGGCCAGTAAGATTAACGTATATCATAGGTAAATTAATGGAAGGAATTATTAAGAAAAGGATTGAGCAACACAAAGAAAAGGAGTATTACTGAACAGTCAGCATGGGTTCAGAAGAGGGAGCTCATGTTTTACCAACATGCTGGAATTCTATGAGGAAGGAACAAAAGGATATGATCAAAGTGGAGCCAATGATATTATTTATCTTGACTTTCAGAAAGCATTTGATAAGGTGCCACATCACAGGTTGGTCATCAAACTAAAAGAAGTGGGAGTTTAGGGTAACGTTTTTAGATGGGTGCAGAATTGGCTCACACAAAGGAAGCAGAGGGTTCTGGTGCAAGGGACCTTATCAGAATTGGTTGACATTAAGAGTGGTGTCCCATGGGGTCAGTGCTAGTACCGCTATTTTTAATACATATAAATTATGTGGATAGATATATACAGTAATCCCTCCTCCATCGTGGGGGTTGTGTTCCAGAACCCCCCACGAAAGGTGAAAATCCGCGAAGTAGAAACCATATGTTTATATGGTTATTTTTATATTGTCATGCTTGGGTCACAGATTTGCACAGAAACACAGGAGGTTGTAGAGAGACAGGAACTTTATTCAAACACTGCAAACAAACATTTGTCTCTTTTTCAAAAGTTTAAACTGTGCTCCATGACAAGACAGACATGACAGTTCCGTCTCACAATTAAAAGAATGCAAACATATCTTCCTCTTCAAAGGAGTGCGCATCAGGAGCACAGAATGTCAGAAAGAGAGAGAAAAGCAAACAAATCAATAGGGCTGTTTGGCTTTTAAGTATGCGAAGCACCGCGGCACAAAGCTGTTGAAGGCGGCAGCTCACACCCCCTCCGTCAGGAGCAGAGAGAGAGAGAGAGAGACAGAGAAAAATAAACAATCAAAAATCAATACGTGCCCTTCGAGCTTTTAAGTATGCGAAGCACCATACAGCATGTCGCTTCACGAAGCAGCTGCACAGAAGGGAGCAACATGAAGATAATCTTTCAGCATTTTTAGACGAGCGTCCGTATCATCTAGGTATACGAACAGCCCCCCTGCTCAATCCCCCTACGTCAGTAAGTTGGGTAGCTTCTCAGCCATCTGCCAATAGCGTCCCTTGTATGAAATCAACTGGGCAAACCAACTGAGGAAGCATGTACCAGAAATTAGATGATATCCAGCTAGGTAGATTGGTAGATAATCTCGAATCCATTGAATCATTACAGGGTGACTTGGACGGCATACAGGCTTGGGCAGATTTATTGCAGATGAAATTTAATGTAAGTAAATGAAAGTATTGGACATAGGAAGCAAAAATGTTACACTTGAATACACAATGGGAGTTTTGAAAATCCAAACCACACCTTAAGAGAAGAATTTAGGAGTCATGGTGGACTCAACATTATCAACTACCAAACAGTGATCTGTAGCCATTAAGAAGGCTAACAGAATGTTAGGTTATATAGCATGATGTGTGGAGTACAAGTCCAAGGAGGTTATGCTCAAGCTTTATAATGCACTGGTTAAACCTCATATAGAGTATTGTGTGCAGTTTTCATCTCCAGGCTACGAAAAGGACATAACAGCACTAGAAAATGTGCAAAGCAATGTGCAATGTGCAAACCTCATATAGAGTATTGTGTGCAGTTTTCATCTCCAGGCTACGAAAAGGACATAACAGCACTAGAAAATGTGCAAAGAAGAGCAACTAGGTTAATTCCAGGATTGCAGGAGGTGTATTATGAGGAAAGATTAAAAGAGCTGAGCCTTTTCAGGAGACATGATTGAAGTGATTAATATTATGAAGGGAATTAGTACAGTGGATCGATGCAGTTACTTTAAAATAAGTTCAGCAAGAACATGGGGAAATATTTGGAAACTTGTTTAGGATAAATTTCACACAAACATTAGAAGATCCTCTTCACAAAGAGAACCGCAGATGCATGGAATAAGGTAACAAGTAGTGTGATAGACAGTAGAACTTTAAAAAGCTTCAGGTCTAGAGTTGACATTATCTTGGAAGAATTAAGTGGATACGATTCACAAACTTTGTTGGGCTAAATGGCCTGATCTTGCGATTGTTCTAATGTACTAATGTTATAAAGGCCCTAACATCTTTCATTCACAGCTTGTGTCCAGTCATTGTGGAGTTCACACATTCTCCCTGTGTCTGCATGGATTTTCCTCTAGATACACCAGTTAACCAAACATCTCCAAAGATATGAAGCGTTAATGTGAGTGGGCCTATGCAATAGACTGCCGTCCCATAATTGGTTAGGTTCTGGACTACCATGACCCTAACTCTGACTAAGCAGAAATTTAAAATGCCTGAAATAAGTGTGAAAAGGTAGTAAAATTCATGAAAAACATACAAGAGTAAAAGGACATGCTGGATTGAATACCATAAACAAATGCAGTCTGATGACTAACTGAGAAAATAGACCATTTATTTCTTAGATTTGGTTCTCAGTGAGTCATTATCTTAAAATCTTAAAATAAGCATGACTTTTTCATATATAACTCAGAATATGCTTTTTTTTTTGATACTTAGACATCTAAATACAGTTTGGGATACTGCATAACATTTGTTACAAATATAAGAATGTAAGGCATAGTGTAGAAAAATATAAAAAAATATAAATAATAGCTAAATGATTTAGATAACGTAAATGTTTTTAAGTGTTGTATATGCCAGAATGTTCAGTCATTTTCTTTATCTTTTAAGTAATTTTCATTTGTGGTGCATTATCATTCAAATGCTTGTCTTGCTCCTGAAAAAGGTGAATAATACGATGGAAAATATTTGAGCATTATTGCATACAGACCTGGTTTAGTACCCTTTTTTAATTTCCAAAACAAATTCCTACAGCAGAACATGTTGCATGCCACAATGAAGAGAAATATACTATGCCTAATTGGTTTCAAAATATTGGTATAATATTCAGAATCTACACAATAGAAAAAAATAGTTTCCTGTGAGTAAAGTTTGATGATTGATTGGAAGATTATTAAGAAAAGTCTGTTTCAGTGGTTATGCATCTTTCCCCATGCTTTTATCATACGTATTAGTAGAATACCTTTACTTTTCCCAAACTGTTACAAATATCAGTGCACATTTAATTAAAATGAATTTGATTGAAACATCCATTATATACTGGAGCCTGAAGATCAATGATATTCAACTGAGTGCACATGTTCACTTTTGACACCAGTGATTTGACAACTTCTTTAATTTCAAACAGATTTCCAACAAATATTTTCAATAATTTTATTCTAATTCACTTTATAATTTTACAATTTATGCATCATCACTTGAAAAAATTTTACTTCACCAGATCACGGGAGTTCATTGACTTGCAGACTATTCATTTGCAGAATCCCAAGGCCTTCTGTATGGTACCATGGTACATCTGTCAGTTGGTTTAATTCTATGGCTGTGTACACCTCTGTGCATTTTTTGTTGTTGCTTGTATTTTTATGGCATTAAATTTACATATATCACTAAAAAGACTCAAATGTTGAAGAACATTATAACAGAAATAAGTAATACATAAATGCTTTAAATTAAGTAATCTGGAAGCAGAAATTACAGGAATCACCATTAAACTGAATTTTGTTTTCTGTTGCAATGAAATGAATATTCAGTGAGTTCCTTTCAAGCATTTCAACAAACTTAAAAAAATAAAGTTGAGTTTCAACCTTACTGAAATCAAATAACATAACATTCTCAAACCCACCAGTTTGGGGCTATGAGGGGGCATACCTTATCCTGGAAGGACCAGGCTCTCTGTGGAGAACAGCACTGGAAAAGGAATTAGTCCATTTCAGTGAGATAATAGTATATGGACTAATTCACAATAAATTTATATAAACTATGCTAATTATATGAACCAATTCAGAATAAATTAGAATAAAATGCAAAGAGTTTACAGATATTAAAAATTAAAGTAGAATTTATTTTTGCCTGTTTTCATGCACATATAACAACTCCGTCCATTGAAATAAAGCATTTGAAGAATACATTGATATACTTGTAATAACATGTGACAAGTATTGTAGCTACCTGAACCCTAGTTTAGAATTACTTTGTGATCATTGTGCACAGTTTCTTTTTATTTATTTATTTTTTGTTCAGTTTTATTTTCATTTGCAAGATCTCTAGCAACTAACTAACATTCATTACTGTACATCCATCAATTTTCATAATCTGTATTTCCTAATTGGTCATAAAGGTATAGATAGATAGATAGATAGATAGATAGATAGATAGATAGATAGATAGATAGATAGATAGATAGATAGATAGATAGATAGATAGATAGATAGATAGATAGATAGATACTTTATTAATCCCAATGGGAAATTCACACCAATGGGAAATATATAGTGTATATATAGTATAGTGCCCTGTCTTCTAACTGCAGCTCTTTAAATATAGCATTGGTGCATTAGCAACATAAATCATTTTTATTTTTAATTGTGATCATGGAATTTGTGGACTATTAAGTATCATTGTTCACTAGACCAAATGTTCTGCTATGGTCATCTTAAACTTTCATGCTAACACCAGATGCTCAGGATTTAAACGTGACTTTAATGAAATTTGAATTCTGTCAATATTAGTTAATTAACAGTAAATAAGAACACCAACAAATATGTCATTTATTAAGGATCATTAAATTAAGTGGATAATGAAAATGAATGGATGGTTGAATTGTGACTTCTTTTCAGTATTATTTAGGGCTGGGTGTCTGCAGCAGTTATGCATAAAACAGTAATCCTTTGTTTCAGCAGTTGCTGATTATAACATACAAGAACAATTTTACAAGACACAGGTCACGTCCTGGAGGCAGTGCAATGAACACAATGCATTAAGACTAACCCCATTGTCAGCTGGAGCACCAAGAGGATAGTGTTTCCCATTCCTTATCCTGTTGTATACTGTAAATAAATCAATATTTATGTTTTCTACAGCATTTTACAGGATTATCCATCACAAGATGCTGTGCTGAGTAAACATTAATTACACCCAAAGAAATAATAAAGCAGAAATCTAAAATAACACACGTACACATTTAGTATATATGTATAATGTAAAATTTACCATACACATTGCAGTGACAATTAGGCTCTCTGAATTAAATTTTCCAATACCTTTGCATGTAGAATGAAAGGGAAAAATATATAATGAACTCCATGCATTTTTATACTGAAGTATAAGCAAACGAGGGCAGCATCAAGAGTAGTACATGCAGAACTTAGTTTACAATAGAAGGGAGAGCAGTTGAGGCTTCAGTTACAAATTGGCAGTTATACCTGATGGACCCTAATAAACTGTTTATGGAAGGGGAAATCCACAAAGCAGCTGCAGCGAAGTTGAGTAAGCATTTATTAAGTGTTGCATAGCAGGGCAATGTTAAAAAAAAACAGGGTCTGGGATTTCAAGTATGTAGTGAAGAATTCAGAGATATACATTGTCAGTGTTAGCAGCAGAGTTGTCAAGATGACTGAGTATTAGGAAAGATGGCAGCATTCTGGTCCCAGTGTAATCTGTCAGTATTTCTTACATGAACATAATTAAAAAGTGAAATGTAGCAGTCAAACTGAATGAAAGAAATTCATGGCTAATTGTTCTTACATTTGAATCTAAGTTGGCTTAGATACAGTGCATGATTGAAGGCAGCCTCTACGGCTGTCAATGTGTGAAGTTTGAGGTCCGGGCTACTGTGAAGTACACTTCCAAGGTTTGTTGTAGTTTAAGGAATAATTTCATGAGATCCAAGATTGAGCAAGGAAAAAACTAACTGTCAAAGGCTTAAATGGATACTGTATGTAAAAAATAAATCTTTTTTGATACTGTGTTTCTGGGTGTGATATTTGAAATACAGTTTGAAGTTATCATCAGGGACACAACATAATAATGGAGAATCAAATATCCAAATGAAAATATGCAGATGTATAAAACTTCTGGACCTAGGACTGTATGTTGTCAGGTAAAGGAAAGGCTCTGTTGGAAGATACTGGTGAAAATAATTTTGTAAAAATTAGAACAGACAAGTAAGGCAAGAGGTTCAAGGACAAACATTATGTGAGTAAAGTATTGGGACAATGTATTTATTAACTGACTTACTATTGGTGTGAATGATCTCCAGTTGTAGGTCAAGCATATTTTCTTACTTTACAATAAGGCATGCTTTTATTGAAGGCTCCTTCAAGTCCTTACAATCTTCACCAATTTCATGTACTGGGCAGTAGGACAGCATAGCTTCAAACACCACCTTCTGTTTTTCTTCTTTATTTTAAAAGCCACTTTTTTTCAACCTTTTGGGAAATGGGTTACCACTAGATCTTGTTTCAACAAAACAATGGATTGTTATGTTTCTGAGGTTTCTTTGCTTTTTTTTTTGTATAACAATAAGAGACCACTGAAGCGTAAAATGGAATTATAGTCAGATGGCCTAGATCAAAAACACTGATTTGTAAGTACTAATTATTTTAATAAAAGTATATTGATGAGCAGTGTCAAAAATGATCTGATACACTCAGTTTTACATAACCACACAAGGAAACAGGTCAAACAGATTAACATCAGGAACAAGCAAAATCTAAGATAAAAACAATTAAATTGAAATCTTAATTATAAAACCAAAAAAAGGTCTGTTTCATGGGGTTACTTGACAAAGAAATGCAAGATGACTTCAGGAGGATCACTTCTAATGTTTAGAGATGTACTGTAGCACAGAGGTGCAGCTGTGACAAATCCTCAGTCAGTCAATGTTTACGATATAAAGAGTGTCTTCAGAATGCAGTTTAAATTACTGCTTAGAAACTGAAAAAGTTAAGATGAATGAATTCAACTATTCAGCTTCTAAACAAGAAAGACGTACGAGTGAGTCAACAAAAAACTGGGAGAACAAAATAGCTCAAATTTCTTTCCCTTTGGAAAAGTTCCACTCACATAAGCATAATTGCTTTAGCAAATGAGCCAAACTCGATAATATAGTGCGAAAAACCAGGCAACGTCAGAACAATAGAAAGTAAGATTTGTGGCTAAAGTAGTGGATCTAGGATGAGAGACGCCATGCAGTGATTTAAGGTTGAATGAGATAATTGAGGAAAACTGGATTAGAAGGAAAATGAAAAGAGGCTAATGAGTATAAGGCGAATAGGGAACGGGCAAAATTTTGGCAAATTAAAGTGGATGTAGGAACTGTTAATCTCTTCTAAAACGTATACCATGGAAGCAGCATGTTTTGGAAATTAGAAGAAGGTCATATGTCTCTGTGAGCAGTCATTGCAAATGCAGCCATTGAACCCAGATCTAATCTCATTTTGGACTTGTACAAATAGACAACATGTTCCACTGTTGATGGTTGAAAGGAAGACATATGCTTGTCTCTTAATAGGTTAATTAATCACTAAAATATAATATCTGTCAGTGATTATTGTTTTGAGTACATAGAAGTGTAGATGCACTTTCTGTTTAGATAATTGAAGAGAAGTTAAACTGCACACAAACGTATAAGAGACAATTGAGGAAACATTCAATTTACAACATTATGTGCTGAAAGAAGTAATGGTGTAATTGAATAAGCAAGTATAATTTCTGCTGATCATTTGCATCATTAAGCAAGATGTAAATGTGCAGCCTCCAGCAACCTTGCAGCTTTTTATCTACTAGAACACCCCTTTCATTTAGACATGTTTTTGGTGAATGCTTCATTGTGTGCTTGAGATCTCAATCATTGATCACTGTAGAAGGGGTTTTGAAATGACTTTTAAACAGCAAATATGGTATGCTATTATTTTAATGTTAAGTGTTATTCACTTCTTAGTATTGTTTCAAGGAAGCTGGTCTCTAAATTACCATCGCCATCATTTCTAATGATTTTCACACACTGACATAAACTTTGAAATCCTTTAATTTAGGAACAATGTTCTCGGCTCTACTTGTCACGCCAGTGCTATTTGTGATGATAAGAGATAAGGAAAGGGAAAAAAATTGATGAGAAGATAATAAAAAAAAAAATTTAAAAAATCATAACTTGCATAGCCAAGTGAGATTTTATTAAAGTCCACTCTGGCTCTAGACTGTGGGGGAAAGCATTTTCAGTGCTTGCATTGTTTCCTGTGAGATTTCCAACCAACATAAAATTGGTAAAAAAGATAAAGAAGATAAGCTGTATTCTGTCTTGTAAAATTCTAACAAGAAGTAACCCATAATTAACAGATTTCAATAAATAGATGTTTCACACCTTTTTCCTTTTCCTCATACCTTTCTTACAGTATATAGTGTAAATTGAAATAGTGAGGTCAAAACCTTGTAATTACATTTTACTATGTACATATACTATATGTGTATATATATATATACATATATATATATATATATATATATATATATATATATATATATATATATATATATATATATATATATATATATATATATATATATACATATACAGTGCATCCGGAAAGTATTCAGAGCGCATCACTTTTTCCGCATTTTGTTATGTTACAGCCTTATTCCAAAATGGATTAAATTTATTTTTTTTTCTCAGAATTCTACACACAACACCCCATAATGACAACATGAAAAAAGTGTAGTTGAGATTTTTGCAAATTTATTAAAAATAAAAAAATTGAGAAAGCACATGTACATAAGTATTCACAGCCTTTGCCATGAAGCTCAAAATTGAGCTCAAGTGCATCCTTTTTCCCCTGATCATCCTTGAGATGTTTCTGCAGCTTAATTGGAGTCCACCTGTTGTAAATTCAGTTGATTGGACATGATTTGGAAAGGCATACACCTGTCTGTATAAGGTCCCACAGTTGACAGTTCATTTCAGAGCACAAACCAAGCATAAAGTCAAAGGAATTGTCTGTAGACCTCCGAGACAGGATTGTCTTGAGGCACAAATCTGGGGAAGGTTACAGAAAAATTTCTGCTGCTTTGAAGGTCCCAATGAGCACAGTGGCCTCCATCATCCATAAGTGGAAGAAGTTCGAAACCACCAGGACTCTTCCTAGAGCTGGCCGGCCATCTAAACTGAGTGATCGGGGGAGCAGGGCCTTAGTCAGGGAGGTGACCAAGAACCCGATGGTCACTCTGTCAGAGCTCCAGAGGTCCTCTGTGGACAGAGGAGAACCTTCAAGAAGGACAACTGTCTCTGCAACAATCCACTAATCAGGCCTGTATGGTAGAGTGGCCAGACGGAAGTCACTCCTTAGTAAAAGGCACATGGCAGCCCGCCTGGAGTTTGCCAAATGGCACCTGAAGGACTCTCAGACCATGAGAAAGAAAATTCTCTGGTCTGATGAGACAAAGATTGAAATCTTTGGTGTGAATGCCAGGCGTCACGTTTGGAGGAAACCAGGCACCGCTCATCACCAGGCCAATACCATCCCTACAGTGAAGCATGGTGGTGGCAGCATCATGCTGTGGGGTTGTTTTTCAGCGGCAGGGACTGGGAGACTAGTCGGGATAAAGGGAAAGATGACTGCAGCAATGTACAGACACATCCTGGATGAAAACCTGCTCCAGAGCGCTCTTGACCTCAGACTGGGGCAATGGTTCATCTTTCAGCAGGACAACGACCCTAAGCACACGGCCAAGATATCAAAGGAGTGGCTTCAGGACAACTCTGTGAATGTCCTTAAGTGGCCCAGCCAGAGCCCAGACTTGAATCCGGTTGAACATCTCTGGAGAGATCTTAAAATAACTGTGCACCGACGCTTCCCATCCAACCTGATGGAGCTTGAGAGGTGCTGCAAAGAGGAATGGGCGAAACTGGCCAAGGATAGGTGTGCCAAGCTTGTGGCATCATATTCAAAAAGACTTGAGGCTGTAATTGCTGCCAAAGGTGCATCGACAAAGTATTGAGCAAAGGTTGTGAATACTTATGTACATGTGATTTCTCAGTTTTTTTATTTTTAATAAATTTGCAAAAACCTCAAGTAAACGTTTTTCATGTTGTCATTATGGGGTGTTGTGTGCAGAATTCTGAGGAAAAAAATGAATTTAATCCATTTTGGAATAAGGCTGTAACATAACAAAATGTGGAAAAAGTAATGCGCTGTGAATACTTTCCGGATGCACTGTATATATATATATATATATATATATATATTGTGGACCACTGGGGCACATACAGCCACCCTAACCCCAACACAGACAGGCAGGACACAAGTTGTTATTCATTTACAGCTGGGGAATGATTTTCTCTGCTCCCCACAGCGCAGTACATAAAGCACAGCACAGTCCTTTTTTCCTTCTCTCTGCCTCCACTCCTCTCCCAGCAAGCTTCGTCCATTTCATCCCGACTCTGGCTCCTTGAATATGGAATAAGGTGGCTCCTTTTATTCAGGTCCAGAGAGTGTTCCAGGTAGCTCATCAAGATTACCTGGAATCACTCCCAGGTGAGGTAGATGTCCACTATAGGGCTCCGCAGCTCCCCCTGGCAGCCCCTACAGAACCCAACAGGGCTGTACCAAACTCCAACTCAGCTGCCCAGGAGGGCTGCCCTCTAGCATCTCAGGGAAGGTATTGCCTCATCTATGCCCTCTCCCCCAGTCCTTCCATTCTGTTGGTGTCCTGGCCAGGTAATGGCCGTGGCCGCACGTCACAATATATTAGTATACATTTTACTGTGTACATTACTATATACTGTTATTTTTCATATACAGCCAATGTGTATATATGGTAATCTTTTTCATTAGGAGACACTCTTGAGCCATCCTTCAATTCAAATATAGTTAATACACAATTAGTAAAAAATGGAGAATTATTTAATTAAACTGATAACAATAATAATAATAACTCAAAGATTCAAGATATGGAAGATAAAAGACACAAAACATTACAAAAAAGCAAACAAGACCATAACATCATTCTGGGCCTTCTTATCACAGTGTACATCCATATCTATTGGTGATCTACTGACTAGTCCCCCTGCTTATCTTTTGGAGCCTTGCTAAGAGTCTCCACCTGCTCTCGCCTCACCTTAACTTTCCTTTCCCTTCTACTAGAGCTCCTCCTTACTTCCTGAATGAGGGAAACTGGCCAGAAAGGGCTTTTAAGCACTGGCTAGAAACATCTTCCAACGTGAGGAATGACCTAGAACTTCCTCTGGTAGCTCTGTTCCATGGACTCGCCTTTCAGTTAAAAGGACAGGCAAGTCCAATGCAGCGTGTCCTGTTGGTAACTTTGTGGACTGGAGGGCACTTATCATGGCTCTCTCAGCTGTCACCTGTTGGATGGGGGATTGTTAATATATTACCCATCACTCTCTGGTGTCTTTCCTCTAGTCCTATACTGGACCTCTGCTACTAGAACTAGTGAGATACCCTACATAATTACGAGGCATAGCACCAATAGACAGTGGTGGCTGAGTTGCAATAAGGCCACATAAGTCACCTGTTATTGATTCTTTTAGCCCTCCTCCTAAAACTGGAAAATTAATTGTATTCCTAGTCCCAACATGATTCTACAAATATCTATTGAATTGTTCATATTAGTTTCTGTATGAATTTATATAATTAAGTGTTAAATAGGAAAGTTTGCATTCAGACCAGGGCATTTTAAGATTTAATTTGTCATAAGTGCTAACTACATGTATTTTGCCTTCCAGCACCTGCTGTCACCACAGAAAGCACCAGAAAGGCTTTTACAATTGGCTGACCGTAACCTAAAAACATTAATAACGGAAATGGATGAGCTTTTAAGCCGGGTAAGATGCAAATATTTAAGTTTTTTGGACTGCAATTGCTGCATAACAACCTTTCAAGCCATGCCCTAATCACTTTTGGGTGACTGTGTGTTAAAGTGATATTTCATAGTTAATTTAAGCTATGTTCCTGAAGGAAAAACAACATTATTCATTTAAATTCAGAAACTGTTATTCTTTTCAACTACTTTATTGTTTCTCATTTTTATTTTTGTCTTCTGTCAACAACAAAATATGCAAAGTGTGATAAGAGATAGTATGAAAGAATTTGAAAAATCTCATTATATGACTAGTAGATGCAAGCCTTGCTTTGTAATTCTGTGCTGTTACTTTATTACAGTAACTTTGCCACAGAAAAGGTTTTATACTATTCAAAGAAAATAAAGGGGTTTTAATGCATATTACTTATTCATTTATTGAAATAATACATTTTAAAAACTGCAAATCCCATTCATAGCACTGTACTACCTTATCCAAATGCCCTTCAGTTGTACTAGAAATATTTTATTAAAATGTAATCTGTCAGATCCACCTAACTTTCAAAAGAAAAAAAGTTGGAGCGCCTCTAAATATTCTTCAGCTAAATGGCTGTTAGTTTTAACACAAAGAAAATCTCAACAAAGCATATGTTTTAAGGTATGCATCGATCTCTCTGTAAAACTTGCTGAACTGTATTAGTTTGTCTATTTGTTTTTTGTAAGATTAATGTGTAATCCATATTATGTTTGCACATATTTTTGTGATTACTCTTAAACTAAAAAGTAATAGTAGCACTGCAGCCATTACTCGGTGAAAGAAAAAGGATTAGGCTATACAACAGGCACAGTCTGCAGAACCATTCATTTGAAATGATAATAACACTGTATCATGGCTTACAACAGGGTTATTACTTCTGTTTAAGAGCGGGACTTTTCTCTTACACAAACTGAGAATTTTCTTACATGAAAGTCATTTAAGCTTTTCAATGCTTATTTTAGGTGTCAGAGAGTGATTGTGTTTGAATGAGATCCTCTCAAGACATATTTCTCTTATTCTTACATATTCCAAATGTTAACGACTCACATTTCAAATTGAGTTTAATTAATCCAAACAGCAATGACAGATTTTCCCTCTCAGAACATGGAGGAATGTACTATAACTGACAGCCATCCTTGTGATTAACATCAATTAACATTATCCATCCGTCCAAAAAGTTTCCAAATGTGTTCAATCTATAAACAATGCTTTTCAAACTAAAATGAACAATTGATTATTGAAAGAGCTTTATTATGCTGTCTCATCTTTGTGTGTTAGCACACCAAGAAGAGCATATCTCAGCAGCAATGAGATGCAATGCATTAACCGGCTATGTTCAGAGCATGTTCAGTCACAAGTTCGAAGCAGGATACATTTACCCCTGTATTCACTAATGTACAGTTTAATTAGCTAAGTTTCAGAAAGTTAGGTGGAAATGATAACAACCTGATAAATTAATATGCTTGGAAGATGTTTTATACAAATCTTATTATAACCTTTATAACAAAAAGAAAACAACAAACCTAAAGTCATGAAGTCATTGAGACAGTAAAAATGAAATGGTTGATTTAAATAAAATGCATTCAAGGTGGTAAAACGGTAAATTCATTTTGATGTTAAATCAAATCTTTCATTTGAGATACAATGTTCTTTTTTATTGGTATATCATATACTGCGTAGGCTGTTTGCTTGATTCTAAGTTGGGTTGCCTTTTCTATGTAGTCTGCATGTGTTTCTTGTTTTCAATTGAGTTTCCTTTAGGGTTCTTTCTACAGTTATTCTGTTGGTCAGTGACTCATAAATGGCTGGTATGTGTGCATGAATACATCTGGCCAATGGATTGGAATCGTATTATATTTATCAGTTTATTTATCTGAAAAGTTTCTACCATCATGATCAGCAAGCACTAAAACATAAAAATAAATGTTATTTCTGCCATGATGAAAATTCAATGTAGCAGGCGCTAATGCTAATCTTAAAAAAGAAGCTAAAACTACACTAACCTAGTCCCCATGACCTTACTTTACTATGCATTCACATATTTATACTGACTCCAAATGGGTACAAATACCACCACAGAAATAAACCAAAATAAGCATAAAGTATAACATAGTCATACTCAAAGATTTCAATAACCATGAGCAAATGCACAACAGAAGCAAAAGAGCTAATAAAAAAGATTGTCAAAAGAGTTTCTGGTAATGGCCACATTAAGAGCTGATGCCTTATTATGCCTGCTTTGATTAGGACAGGGGATGACTGCTGTGATGTACATTGCCGACTAATGTGCCCAGACCAGTCTAGCTAAGTAACCATGACTTGGTGATTTCATACTGTCATCAACCAGAAGAATAAGAAATCTAATAATACTAATACTAATTCTAATTATCACTACTACTAATAGTAATAATGTCACAAAAATATCATGAAAACCGATTATCTATATGCAGAATCTGACCCCTGTCTTGCCCTTGTGACTGCTAGGATACTATCCAACTCCCTTCTCCCTTGAAGTAAACAAAGTTGTTTTGAACACTGATGGATAATTCATAATATAATTATCTGATATTTATGTCTTTGTTATTTTAGGCATGGTTTTTAAAAAGTTATAGCTTAGATTACTATTCACTATAAAAAGACTTTAAACTTGAGACTTTAAGCTATTTCATCCTTCACCGTATTCCAGGCCACAAAAGTATCTGCTGATGGAGAACAAACAGATGCAGATGCAGCAAGAACTAAGAAAAGGGCAGACGAAGTTAAAAACTTTGTTCAGGACACTTTGCAAGCAGCTGAAGGTAAATAAATAGATTGTTTTTGTGGATTAAAATAAAAGAAATAAGCTAATTACTGAGTAAAGTCTGCAACATTTAGACTATTTAAATGGTAATCGTGTAACGGTGAATGCATTATTATATGATTGTGTGGAGCTCTGAGATTGTTATGTTAACCAGCAGCATTATTACATTATGATACTCCTGTTGGATAGGAGGTTGCATGTTAGTAAAAAGTATGCAGTGCTATTTACAGTCAAAAATGTAGTAGTGCACATTAAATTGGAGATGTATCATTACTTAATGTATTTACTATTCATAATTTATAACAGATGGCATATTTTATTTGAAAAAAATATACCCATTTACTTTTTCAACCATTCATTATTTTCTGTTTAGGCATTACTGTTATATTTCCATTTTGCGTATTTAATAATTTAGTCTTATCTTAATTGCTATGTATAATGCATAATGTAACCATTTTAGGTCTACTTAATTCAATTTAAAGTTGTTTAGTTTACAGGCTCATCTAGGATCATTGGGAGCAAATTCAACTAGACCTTGTGTGGATGGAACACCAGTCAATATCAAAGTTCACTTATGCACAACACCACTAGCAAAATACTGTTTGCTTTACAGAAAATGTGTGTTTAAAATATAGTGTAACATTGTACGCTTTTAATATATATTTCTTCCTAGCCAAAGTTAACGAAACACTGCCTGTACTCATCTTGTTATTTGCATTCCATCTTTAATAATTCTGTCATTATTGAAGTCACTGATGTAATAACAAGAAAAGCTGACAACAAATCAGTTGTAATCACTGGTCGCTATGAAATGCTAAACACAATTTCAAATTTATTTTCAGAGAAAAGCAAACCATTTCATGTTCTTTTCCATTGTAAATTGCAATCTCATCAAAATAATTTTCATAATATGTGCTTTTCCATCTTCAAAGTGATCACAGAGCACTTTACCAAAACAACTGCTGAAGAATTGCTTATTATAAATCTCAATTTTAACTCTTCATTCAAAGAGTACAAAGAGATTTTTTCGATTGCTTTATTCTTAAAATGTAGTTTGGTGACTAGGTTGGACTGAGGACCTTGCCTTTGGCCACATATCTATCTATCTATATGATAAATGCAGGAAATTCAGGGCTATGAAGAAACTGCCTTCCACTGTTCATCTCCAATGAATTTCAAGTATTCTGGCCCTTCCTCTTAATCATACTATCATTGGGACCATCATCTTTTTACCTTTCTCATAGGTTCCATCTCCAGTTTAGCAGATCTTGATTTATTGTTGTGGCTGATATGATGGCTCATATCTACACTTCCCTTAGCAAAATTATTCTTTTTATCCTTAATTATGGGCAGCACCAGAATAGCTATACCACTAGATATCCCTGCCAGCACATTGCTCAATGACCTCAAGTTTAAGAGCTGTTGTAGGAGGCTTTACTTGCCTCTTAATGTTTCACATGTCACTGTCAAACTGGCAGATGTTTTCTAAATTGCCTGTGTCACTGGTGTGTACTTTGTCCCCAATGTACTGCTATGGTTTTGTTCCCTAGACAACCACTGAAATCATCTTGCCATGGGTCACGTCTGCTTCAGTATACCCTGTAACTGCAAATACCATTCTTGTAATATGCTTACTGCTTTTTCCTGCTGTATTGCCATTTAACATCAAATCTTCTGTACAGGCAACAACAACAACATTTATTTCTATAGCACATTTTCGTACAAAGAATGTAGCTCAAAGTGTTTTTACAAGATGTCAAAGAAAGAGTAACAAGCAAAGAAAAAACAAATTAAATGTAGATTAAAAAAGTGAAAAAATAAAATACAAAAAATAAATAGTGCGCGCTTACATGAGATAGATACAGTATACAGCATAATTAATAGAGAAGTAGAGTCCTTAAATATAGAATTGTTTTTTAAGTCTCTAATTGCAAGTCCAATGATAAGGTCAGGTGGTCAGGGTGGACAGAAAACAAAATCCAGTTTTGCTGGAAAAAAAATAAAATCTTCTGGGTTCCAAGGCCAAAAAAAGGCCACCCAGAACCCACTGGGCATTCTCCTAAACATAAATGTTCTGAAGTACTTCCTTTATTGTTTGTTTAGTTCTTTTTATGTTTGGCTCTTTGATGAAAACACAGGTTGGTTTTAGAAGATCTAAGGTTACAGATTGGTGTGTAGGGGACAGGCACTCTAAAATATACAAAGCAGCAAAATTATTTAAGGCTTTATTTGCCATTAGTAGTGTTTTAGTCAATTCTAGAAGAAATGTGCTCAGATTTTCTTTCTTTGGCTAATATTCTTGCTGATGCATTCTGGACTAACCGCAACTGATTGCTGTTTTTCTTAGGTAGACCACTTAGGGAGTGCATTATAGTAATCTAGCAGAGTAAAAACTAAAGTGTAATTTCTCAGCAGCTTGCAGTGTCATCACAGGTCTAAATTTTGAAATTGTTTTTAAATGGAAAAGTAGTTTTAGTAATATGGTTAATATCCGATTTAAAGTTTAGTTCAGAATCCATGATTATACCAACGTTCTTTATTCTGCCTTGACTTGTATTTCTAATATCCTTATTTTTTCCATTTTACTAATGACTAAGATTTCAGTTTTTTCCTTATTTAGCTTGAGGAAATTACTACTCATCCATTCAGAAATACAAGACAGATAATGAGTCGGAGAGCCTAGATCATCACGGTCATCAGGTGCTAAACATAGGTTAAGCTGCATGTCATCTGCATAGCTGTGGTAGTTCACCTTGTGTTTTGAGATACACTCCTTGTTGCTCTCTCAGGTCCTCAAGCAGTAATCTCCTTACTGTCCCACACACGAGACTCTCCACCCTGGGAGGCAGGTCCTTCAGTGTTACGGCCCCTCAACTCTGAACCGCTCTTCCTCAGTCTCGCCAAGATTGCTCCTTTTTCTCCACCTTTAAACTCAAAACTTTCCTCTTTAACGAATTTTTGTCTTCTGTGTGATTATTGTTTCCTCTGTATAGAAAGCGACCTTGGGTTTGTGAAAGGCGCTCTATAAATTCAACTTATTATTATTATTATTATTATTATTAATGAGAGCATATAGATTGAAAATAACAGAGGACCCAGAATAGATCCTTTTGGTACACCATATACAATATCATGAATCTCTGAACTACAATCATTACAATTGACAAAGAATTTCCTACCTGTTAAATAAGACTGAAACCAGTTGAAGACACTGGCTGAGAGGCGCATCCTTTGACTAAGGTGATTTGTTAGAATACTGTGGTCTGTGGTGTCAAATGATGCACTCAGGTCTAGTAGAACAAGAACAGATATGTGGCCTCTGTCCACACTTACCCTCACGTCATTTATTACTTAATTGTTCTAAAATCTCACTGAAAATGATCAAGAAAAGAATGTTTATTTAAATAATCATTTCATTGATGGAAAAACTGCCTTTTCTAGAATTTTACTTAAAAAAGGCAGGTTAGAAATAGGTCTAACGTTGTCAAGAATAGAGGAGTTATGAAGAGTTCACTGTGTCAAGTACACTATTAATTAGCACATAATAGACTTCTTTAAAAAATTCTGTTAGGACTTGGTGAAGGACACAAGTGGAAGGTTTTAGCTGAGAAATTATTCCACGGAGTTCATGGAAACCTATTTTAGTGAAGGAATTTAATTCTTTAAAAAGAGCATGCTGAAGTTCAACAGGATTTGTATTGGATGGAAATATTATATTACTTGTACTTTATATTATATTTGTCTTCTACTTTATGTTTTACTTCTGCTTTACTTCTAGGTGTATGTTACATGTGTTTATCTCCTTGCATGTAAAATTAGATACAAAATGCAATTGGGCAATAAGTCATTTTTTACAATAGTATTTTTTTTTCCAGAAATTACCCTCTGATTGTTTTCATTGTACTTTCTGGTATTGATTTTCTGAGATAAATGAAGTGCCAATGGGCTGCAGTAAGCATTCTGTGAAAAAAAAGAAAGCCCTGGGCTTTCTGCGTTTACTATTTTATTCTACTTCAAGTAGAAGGTAAAACATCAGAAAAGTTAATGAACATTAAAAGTCAATGTTATTATAAAACAAAAAAATTAAAATGATTTAGATACCAATAATTTCCCATGTTATTCATCAAAGGCATGATTTATATTTTAAATAAAACAGAAAGAACTCTACCCATAGTGGTGCATCATATCAATAAGATTTCAGCACACTCTTTCTCTCAGTTGTGGGCAAAAATGTTGGTAACATGTTTATCAAGAGATTATTTTGATTGATCTTATGACAGCATTTTCAATGATTGTCTCACTTGATTCTGGAACATTGTACCCTTATATTAGCTGAACCCACTTAGCTTACTCCAGGGTTGTAGAGAGTGGGAGTTTATCCTGTGCAGGGAACAACCATTAACAGGGTACTAGTTTTCACATGGCACAGTCCTTGTCACACCCTTACGCAATCATGCCTGGCCAATTTAGATCAATTAATTCCACTGAGACATGCTGTGTTGTTGTGTATGGACATCTCTAAGGCTCGCATCGCATCCCGCCATTGGGCTTAAAACAATTGTGAGGATTTTAACTAATAAGACTAGAAATGCAAGCAATGACTGATTGCACAATACCCTCACAACTTTTTATCATGGCTCCAAATCTTACATTGCACCTCAGAAGTACCTTTATATTATCTCATTTTGGCATACTTTTGCATACGGCGGAGTGGTGGCTCTGAGGCTAGGGATGAATCCCATCCATCCATCCATCCATCCATCCTCTTCCGCTTATCCGAGGTCGGGTTGTGGGGGCAGCAGCTTGAGCAGGGATACCCAGACTTCCCTCTCCCTGGCCACTTCTTCTAGCTCTTCCGGGAGAATCCCGAGGCGTTCCCAGGCCAGCCGAGAGACATAGTCCCTCCAGCGTGTCCAGGGTCTTCGTCAGGGCCTCCTCCCGGTTGGACGTGCCCGGAACACCTCACCAGGGAGGCATCCAGGAGGCATCCTGATCAGATGCCCGAGCCACCTCATCTGACTCCTCTTGATGCGGAGGAGCAATGGCTCTGCTCTGAGCTCCTCCCGGATGACTGAGCTTCTCACCCTATCTTTAAGGGAGAGCCCAGACACCCTGCGGAGGAAACTCATTTCAGCCGCATGTATTCGCGATCTCGTTCTTTCGGTCACTACCCATAGCTCATGACCATAGGTGAGGGTAGGAACATAGATCGACTGGTAAATTGAGAGCTTTGCCTTACGGCTCAGCTCCTTTTTCACCACGACAGACCGATGCAGAGCCCGCATCACTGCGGACGCTGCACCGATCCGCCTGTCGATCTCACGCTCCATTCTTCCCTCACTCGTGAACAAGACCCCGAGATACTTGAACTCCTCCACTTGAGGCAGGATCTCGCTCCCAACCCTGAGAGGGCACTCCACCCTTTTCCGGCTTAGGACCATGGTCTCGGATTTGGAGGTGCTGATTCCCATCCCAGCCGCTTCACACAGTTGCGAACCGATCCAGAGAGAGCTGAAGATCATGGCCTGATGAAGCAAACAGGACAACATCATCTGCAAAAAGCAGTAACCCAATCCTGAGTCCACCAAACCAGACCCCCCTCAACACCATGGCTGCACCTAGAAATTCTGTCCATAAAAGTTATGAACAGAATCGGTGACAAACTGCAGCCCTGGCGGAGTCCAACTCTCACTGGAAACGGGTTCGACTTACTGCCGGCAATGCAGACCAAGCTCAGACACTGGTTGTACAGGGACCGAACAGCCCTTATCAGGGGGTCCGGTACCCCATACTCCTGGAGCACCACCCACAGGATTCCCAGAGGGACACGGTCGAACACCTTTTCCAAGTCCACAAAACACATGTAGACTGGTTGGGCGAACTCCCATGCACCCTCCAGGACTCTGCTAAGAGTGTAGAGCTGGTACACTGTTCCGCGACCAGGACGAAAACCACACTGTTCCACTGTTACGGGTTCGAATCCCGTAAATGCCAATAGGACTCTGCACTGTTGGGCCCTTGAGCAAGGCCCTTAACCTGCAATTGCTGAGTGCTTTGAGTAGTGAGAAAAGCGCTATATAAATGCAAAGAATTATACTTGGAGTAAGCTGCAATCTCTGCCTTTCATGTTCTTTTACAACTCTGTTGTGGTATGAAATGCACAAAGCAGCCTACAGACATTTGTGTTGGCTCTACATCTGACGAGCCTCTATCTCCCATTTGTAGAGTTCATTACTCTCAATTTTCTTCTTCCCTTGCAGCTACCAATGTTCCTCACTGTTTGTAGGCATTACATACATTATACAAAGGTAAGTCAATAAGTTATCCTCACTTTTGCGAAACGTTTTTCTGGGTTTTCTGTACAGCTTTCTCCAAGCACGTGTGGAAAAATGGTGAGCCTGTGATCACACTAGTAAAGTTTTGATTTTGATCAGTTGCTGCTCTTTTTTGGTGCAAATGTAGAGTGGAGCAACCATGTTTACTCCTATTAAACAATAACAGAAACTGAATGATCAAAGGTCAAAGTTTTTCCACAGTGTCTACAAACATAACATGTTTTCGCAAGAGCGTGGGGAACACTGTACAGTCAACCCAAAAAATATATCACAAAAGTAAGGATAATTATTGACTTACACTCACACTTCCAGCTGAGCAGTCATTGCCTGGTAACTCACATAGACACAAGAGCCCTACGCTATGACTAATAACTTACTGTGATGAAAACAAACCAGTTCTGATTTTGATGTAGCAAGAGTTACATAAGGTGTCACACTACACAGCTGATGATAAAGGGCATGCTGAAACTGTTTACAACTTGCTGTGATTTCCTTAAGATTATGACATGAAGGCTACAACTGCAAATCATTAAAAAATTCATATAATGTGGCTTTAGAAAGGAAAAAACAGACATGGGGAAGACAAGCAGAGAGTGTCTGAGCTGGCATTCTAATTGAGTCCACCAAGAGTAGTAAGTCAGGTCCCATATTGCCCAATTATAGAACAATGTATGCATGCTAATCTAATTTTCAATGAAACACATAATGGCAGTTAATAAATAATTATGTTTAAGATGTTATTCTTATTATGGATAGTATCAGATTTATATGTTAATTTTCCTTTCTAATTTTTCAGGGCTAATATGGTGTGAATAAAAAGCTCATCAATTGTAAATAACTCATTACATTCCAATTAAATTTGAATTGAGTGTGTTACATGGAAATATTTCCAGCTCAGATATTTGTTTGATTTTGGCTTTGATTTTGAAAATGGACAATTTCATTTTGATTTAACAAAATTAATTTGTGAAACTAAGTTAAAAAGACTATGAATCCACTTTAAAGAGATATTGGCAGTAATACAAAAATAAGCACCATATTGTGGCTTTAGTTTTCCTCTGTGTTTGCTGCTTTGAATTTTATAATTTTCATGGTGTTGTGAGCGATTGCAATATCAGTGCATCAATTTTCCTTTCCTTCATTGCCAAAAGAAAAAAAAAGCAAATGAAAGATTAGTAGAATGATACAGTTGTGTTTTTGTTGATATATTGCCAGTATGTTTTAGTGCTGGTTGAACACTAATTTGATCCTCTTCAATTCAGGATGGCATGCAGAAGAAAAACAGGCTTTTATCTGTTGTACAAATAGGACTGAACATTTAGGGGTGCTTTCTTTATTTCGTTGTATTTTTTTCTATTACAAAGATACTGTATGTTATACAAAAATGGCCTGTCATACAACTGAAAATCTGAATAATTCATGGCATGTAGTACCGTAATGCAGCAAAAAACAAGCACATGTATGGAGGAGTAATTGAGACTTATTTTTCTGCAAGAAGACAAAAAACATATTTTAAGATTGGGTTGGGAATGGCATTATAAACAGATGAAAATCTCTGTTAAAATGTTAAAGACTTATAGTGCACACTCAACAACTAGTAATTTGCTTCCTGCTGAGTTTTAAAGCCGACAAGCAGAGGCAGCGGGTACCGAATGTCAGGACAGAATAGTGCTTTTTTTATTCTTTTTCCTACAGATTGAATTTTTCTCAGATGGAGCCACATTCAAAGTACTTGTCACATAATGGCAATAATTATACTGTGTTTGGCTTGTATGAGAATGCACCAAGTATTTCTCACTCAGATAACCTCAACGACCCTGAAACCTCTATGAAACATGTGCACACTGTAATTATTAATCAATTACATGTTGATACCTCTTACCATTTTATTGGCCTTTCTAAAGTTAATATTTCAGAAGCACAGGTAGCAGAAGTGGCACTGTTAAGTCCAGGAGGACAAGTCACATGTAAAGAGATAGATAGATAGATAGATAGATAGATAGATAGATAGATAGATAGATAGATAGATAGATAGATAGATAGATAGATAGATAGATAGATAGATAGATAGATAGATAGATAGATAGATAGATAGATAGATAGGCTGACTGACTGACTGACATACAGTACATTGAACAAGTCTACTGCAAAGAAAAGGCACCCTAGCAGTCAGGAGTCACTTAAGAAGATGAAATTCTCCATTGGCTCAATTAACTAAGATCCATCTAAGCGTACAGAACCTTGTTGTATATAGATTAATTGATCATGAAAGTAATCAAATCTTTAAATATGTGTCCATTCTATTAGATTAATAATAAAATCTGGACTTCTTTTTCTAATTTCAATTGTTATTGCAAGCCTACATGTTTAAGAAGACACTTTTAAAGACAAATATATCAGTTGAAGCTCAAACATATATCTTTCTTGCACAAGACATGGACATAAACATGAACAAAATTGCTCTAATGAAGATGTAATTACCTTAAAATTATTAATTAAACTCACTGTCATATGATACTAAAGTACTCAAGAATGAACAGGTTAATGCGTATAGAGGTCCCATTAAAATCCATATATTCATCCCATTCAAATCCCTCATGTAGTCATTATTTTGTGTGTATAGTTTACATGTTCTCCTCATAACTGCATGGGTTTTGCTCAGGCTATTCCAGTTTCTGTCCCACATCTCCAAAGACATTCAAGTTAGGTTTCTTGGGATCTGTAATGGGGACCTTGTCCAGAGTCCATTGCTGCGTTGCACGCATGCCAAGATCGTTTTTTCAGGACCACAAAGTGGAGTTATTAAATATGGCCACTCCCTGGCTGGTGGTAAGTTTTGTATCTTCAGTATAAAAATAATTTAAAAAAATCTCATCCAATGGCATGTAACAGTTCTTGACCCAGACTTATCAAGATCAGTTGTCATAGCAGTAGGTACATAAATCTTAAACAGAATGAAATGAATCAATAGTTGCAATTCTAGCTTGCAGTCTTGTGTTAATTGCATTAAGTGTGCCATTATACTTATCACACAAGATAACTGATAATACCTTTTGTATTTTTAAATTATACAAGTGGTTGTTCAGCTAGTAAGGGGATTACATGGTAAAAGAACAGATACTAGCCTGCCACAGGATGAAGGAGAGCCTATGAAGAAACCAACACTGGGGATGGGAAGGTTTCTCTATTGTTCAGTGCAGGAAAAGTGGGCCATCAGGGAACAGTCAGGGTATTCTGAAAAGCTTTGAGCTGATGGCAGTCACATGTGACAGCTATTGAACTTCATCCCAAAATGAAGGAGAAACAAAGAAGTGGAACAGAGAGATTCAGATAGCCCAGTAGTGCTTAAGCACACCAGCCCCTTTAAGAGTTAGAGAGGGTTAAGTGGTGTAGTTATTCTAAGCTCACCAGACTGCAGTCTTAGCAGTCAGCCTCTTTTGGCAATCCTCAGATGGATTTCAGATTCTACCCTGGCCAGAGCCTCTTCAAGTCGGTAGTCAGGAGGTCAGCTTGGAAAAAGCCTCCAAGTTGAAATGCTAGTGGGGAGAGCAAGAGAATTATCAATAGATGAACAGAGGCAGAATTTAGACGTGTTGAGATATTTGAGATGAGAATGGGCATGTAGCATTATTAGTACACTGTGGGTATAGAGAGTTTATTTTGGGCTTAGTTTGATATTTTGTACAATTTTCCTTTGTTTATTTTCCCCATTTGCTTTGTTCAAATTCCACTTTTTACAGAGAAAGTACTTTTGCAGTTTTTATCTGGGGGGACCTTCTGCTTTGGTAAAGTTCAGATTTTCTTGACTTTAAATATTTTGATTTTCTTTTTACCTGAATATTATCTCTGTTGATTGTGTTTTTTATATATTTCTTTTCAGTCTTTTCTCCTTTTAGTTTTTCATGGTCACTCTATTAATTATACCTTTAAGCTAAAGACTTACAAGATCAGGTTACCTCGTGTAAAGGAGCATACATTTTGATTCATGACATCCCGTTAAGATGTGACAAATTTAAATATGATCCATAAGTCATTTTTATTTAGATTAATTAAAATGATAGTTGAGGGAGCAGTACAAAAGCTACTAATCATTTAGAAGCTTTACACATGTGTAGGAAGAAGCGAGGGCATTGATAAATCACAACTGACCATTTTAATCATTTGCTAAAAGCACAGCATCAAGTTTCTAAGTTTGTCTCATTTCAGTTCAACATTGACACCTACTGTAATGCAGCACACCGGCACTTTTAGAATGAGAAAGGCTGTTTAGCAGTTTTAGTTTTAGTTTTAGTAATGTTCTTAACTAGTTAGCAGGAGTTTAAAATGAGCATCTCTACATTCTGTCAATTGCTGGCAGTACTTTTACAAATTCATAAACTCACAGCATAATGCAATTTTGAACTTAGGCATATTATTCCCTATTGCTAACGTTTTCTCAGTTAAATGTATAACATCAAGCAATAGGGAGAGGCACAGCTTAGTGTAGGACCTTTGGGCACAATGTAAAAAGTTTATCTGTGTGGGACAGGATAAGAAAGTAGTGTCTATGGAATGAAGACCACATAAACATAGTGGACAGAAGCACCCACTGATTACTTACTTTATAGTTCCTTATTTAAATAATGCAATCAATAAATAATGAAGTAAATCATATTTTTCAAATTTCTTTAAATTGGCCTGCACAGCATGCTGTTGTTGTTACTATTAGAACATAAGAAAAATGTTTGACAAGAATGCACCATTTAGCCAAACAGAGTTTACCAGTCCTATCCACCCTGATTCCCCCATGTTGCTGTTGCAACCTTCTCGCCATTTGTAAGTCATGTTTCCAGTGGATTTTTATAGCTAAACCCTAATTTCTATTATCATCCTTTGCAGCTCTGTGAGGCCCTGGTTGCCCACAGCTCTGGCATCTTCCTGTTTCCAAGACATCCATAGTCAGGTATTAATGATGGACTAGTGCAATGGGAACACAAACAAAAAACTTATGGAAAAAATGCATAATACTGTTTATTAAAATCCAGCAGTGTCCAATAAATAGTATGGTGCAAAATCTTCAATTAATAAATAATCCAAAACAACACAACTTTCTGTGGGCATTAAAATCAATCAATAAATCAATACGTCTGTAAATAGATATGTAAAACTCAAGACTAAAAACAGAGCTAAAATTGAGTTGCTTTTTCTTCTATACACTCCTGCAAGCCATAGTGCCTGTCTCTTTCCCACCTCCCCCGCTAAGGCTGGGTTCATATTTAACAAGATGCGATGCGTGAGCCTGTGGACGCTACTGCTACGCAACCATTGTATTGTTTATATTTGTACACATACTTTACGTATATATGGAAGATTCCACCAGGTGGCAGTGTGAGATATCATCACGGTGAGAACAGGTTCAGCTTCTCTGTGTTGCCTGAAACATCCATTAAATGACATCTTGCCACAATGTCTCTGAAAAGGATGGATGTTTAATGGTTAAATCCATCAATCCAGGGATGTGCCCATTCCAGCTAGCATTGGGCGTGAGGCAGAAACAATCCATGGACGGGCAACGGCTGAATACAAGCACATACATACACTAGCGTCATTTTTGCATCCCCAAACCTGCATATCTTTGGAAGGAAACTGGAGCACACTGTGGAAACCCACCAGGAAAACATGCAAACTCTAGGCAGGGAACACCAGCGACGTGACTCCTGTGAGGCAGCAGCGCTACTGCTCCACCACTGTGTCACCCCCACATGTGTAATTATTAACAGTATTCATTATTTAAATAAAGTTAACGACTTCTCTGTAAAATGTAATGTACATAGATTAATGCATTTCATCATGAAAGTGATATCAAGTATAAATCTAAGGATTCTAAATGTGCAGAGAGCTGGAATATAATAAATGTAATGTGGTCTGTGTGGTGATTGCTGCTGTCAGTTCAGGAGGAAGCCCCAGAAACATGTACCGATTAACAATTGGGTCGGTTTTAAAGTGACATTTGCAACAGTCTACTTTAATGATAAAGTGAATTACAAGGTTAAAGTGGACATTTCAAGATTAAAGCCGAAATTTCCACTTTAATCACAAAATAGACCTTTTCACCATGTCCTTAATTTTTTTCTCTATGGCTCAAATACGCTGCCATACATTCTGATGCTGTTGTGAAGGTGCAAAAAAAAAAAGACGGCACAAAAGATGGTATGTATGTATCGTCTCATTATGTTGGGGAATATACGATGCTTGAATATAAAAGCACCACGAATGCATTTGAATGTTGGCATTTTGCTTCACCACATTGAACCATTCATCGAACATTGAAGCACGCACATCGATCCTGTAGAATCCTCAAAGCGGCTTTGTGTCACATGTAGATAGTAAACACAGACTTTTACATCACATTCCAACTTGATTACACTACGCCCCCCAACTTTTTGCTGGTACTGCAATTTGTGCACATGTTGTGTTAATTTCTGAGGAAGTGCACGGAGGATACGTCTAATGAACACTGAGAACGTGTAGCAGCCATGATGCATGCATGTACACATTCTGAGCATGAAGTTTAAACCGGCCCTTAGGGGGAGCTAAGACTCCAGCGAGCACAGTCAACATTCAATCGACTTTCATCTCAGCCACCTCAGTCAGTACCCTCCACGACTCCCAGAGTCCAACTCCATCATCCCACCACCATCCCTCAACATCTGTGAGATGGTCTTCAAAGTCCTCAGCCGCTCCTCCTCCTTCAGTGCTCAACAGACATGACCCACCCCAGAGTGCCTTTCCTCTTGCTCACAGCAAGGCCTCCCGACCACCTAGCCTCTTGTCCACTGCAACAACTCACACTTTTTCTGTTTTTTCGTCTCTCCTGCTCAGACTCCTTTTATTCTTACGGATGCAGGTGCTTTGCTTAATGACCCGCAGAGTGTCAATGAGGAATGGCTGAGTTAATCAGCCAGTTTGCCTACTGCATACCCTGCAGCTACACAGCTTTCCAGTGATACACACTGTGGACGCTAGAGGCACTGTTGCCCTGTGAAACCCCACAGACAGACGTCCAGGACACACTTGTAAAAGCACCAAGAAGAATTCTTTAATAATTTCTTCAAATAAAGTGCACAAAGCACCACACACTCCACAATTCACAAATCAATAATACAATAAACACAATCCTCCACTCCTCCCAGCAGCTCCGTCACTCTACCACCCAACTCTGGCTCAGTTTGCTGGGTCTTCACCAGTCCTTTAAATAGTCCATGACCCGGAAGTGTCTCTTCTTACGGGTCAAACGCCACATCATCCTTCCTCAAGTGGCTTGGAAGTACTGCGGGCTTCCGTCCTTGTGACTCCAAAACTTCCAGGTTGTAGTAACCATAGGAGTCCCCAGGTTCTTTGTGAGCTCCCCCTTGTGGCACCCATGGCACCCAACAGGGCTGAGGAAACAAACTCCATGTCCCAGGATGCGCTGAGGGAATTCGGGGAACTGTTGCCATCCAAGAGATCTGCAACCTAGCGTCCCGGTGGAGGCAGTGCTCTGAAAAGGCTGCTCTTCTCCCTTCTTCCCGTTCTAGGATGTCCTGACCGTACTGAACCGCCGGTTGTCCTTCACAACACATATCCACCAAGCCCGAGCCACACTCTTTTTATAAAAAAAAAAATCACTCAGCACCAGAGACCCCTAACTTGCTGTACCACAAACCCTTGTGTCTGACCCTCTTGCTTTTTCTGTTCTTCTATAGTTGCACAAAATAACAAAAGCAATAAACCTGCAATCTGCTTTTGTCCTAATCTCTTTTGTCTTTGTGCTTTTCTACCACTTTCATTCTCCAGGTCTTTCCAGTTTCCTATTGATCCAGTTTTTCTACTCACCTCACAACTGTCTTTCATTCAAACAGTGTTGTCATCTGAGGGCACTGGATAGATATGCCTGCACCACGGTGTACCTCCATACTTATGTAGCTGCACTGTAATAAAACTTGATCTTTCATTTATAAATGTTTAAATATTGCAATGCTTCATTTTAGCCTGTTAAGTGATACAGTAATAATGGTTAAGCTAAACTTCACAATTTCCTCATACACAGATCTTAGGTCATTGACTTTGGAGGCTATGACATACACTGAACTAGGTTTACCATTATCATTTTATACTTTCTAGTTAATTCAGTTTCAAGTGTGGGCTGTTCTGTTAAGGTAAGAACCCTGCTTGTCTTGTCTTCTGTTGTTTCTCACCCGATGCCCCAGCAAACCTGTCTAAATAAAAACGGTGCATACTTAGTGAGTCATTATAAGTAGATGGATAGATAAAATACATTCTAAAGACGTGGCAATGTACTGAAAGCTGGAATTGTATATTATCAAATAAGAGTTATAGAAAGTGTTACTGGGAAGGGAGGCTGAATGATTTAGCTGAAAAGGCATTGTTGGTGCTTTCCCACACTTCCAACCTACATTCTGTCCAACCCATTTGTGTTGTTATATAAAAAAGCTTTACATTATCTCACTTCAACAACTGCATTATTTCAAACAGTACTAAAGGTACAATGGGGCTGCATAAGAGTTGTTTTATAATATTATCAAAACATGGCATTGTTAAACTTGCTTAATCAAATTTAGGTGAAACTTAATCCTAAGTTAAAGATTTTAAAAGAAAAAAAGCAAGTTTAGGATCAATGTTTCAGCTCTTAATGCTAATAATAATAATAATTCTTTGCATTTATATAGCGCTTTTCTCACTACTCAAAGCACTCAGCAATTGCAGGTTAAGGGTCTTGCTCAAGGGCCCAACAGAGTCCCTCTTTGGCATTTATGGGATTCAAACCGGCAACCTTCTGATTGGCAGTGCAGATCCCTAGCCTCAGAGCCACTACTCCACCTTATGTTTCAAGAAGTGCATGTCTGAAACAGGTGAGAGAGGTATAGAGAAGATTATATGTGACATTGAATGATTAGCTTTGAGTCCTGGGGAAAATGGTAAATTGAGTTTAAAAATAAGTTAACTTTCATCAGAGTATCGTTGAATTATTGTAGGTGAATAGATTGATTAGTGTTTGTAGTCAATACAAAACTTATTATTAAAAACAATAAATAACGACAGTGAAGAGGATTCAAAAATTAGTCTGTGTCACTTTGATTTTTTAGGCAGCAGAGTGAAGAGACTGGAATACTTTAAAAGGAATTTATTAAACATTTAAATAAACAAGCTGAATCACAGACGAACCATATGACAAGATTAAGCCTCTGATCTGAGGGGAATCATAGTGAGGTATCTTTTACCTTACCAAAATGTGATCTGATTATTTAATATTTTAACTGCAGTTATGTAACTAAACTAGAAAGAGTAAAAAAAATCCTTTATTGGTTCACTTATTTCCTCACTTTATTATTCTTATCCTGAGGCTTGCAAACTATTTACAATTGAATTGCAGAGTGGCCCTGAAAATCAAATTTTATGACGCTTTTATCCAGTTTGGCTGGATATGACAAATATTACACATGACATACTGTACATCACAATAGCCCCATAATCTGAAACTATGCTGAACCAATGAAGTACTTTGTGTAAGAACTACTGTAGGAAGGAGGGACAATGTGGAAATGCCTGGGTATGCAGTACTGCATAGTTTATCCTTTGTTTCTTTGAATGATGTGAAGAGGATTTATAAATGAGTTGATGTCTAGATGTAATTTTAGGGCATTTTATAACCTATAGTATCTAAATAATTGATACAGTGGAACTTCGGTTTGCAAGTAACTTGGTTTACGAGTGCTTTGCAAGACAAGCAAAAATTTTTAACAAATTTTGACTTGATAAACGAGCGAGGTCTTGCAGTACGAGTAGTATGTATACTCTTTGTCTGCTGAATGTCATGTGATCACAACTGAGCTGATGGTTCTTCTCTCTCTCGCTGCGGGATTGTGGGCAATCGTGTCCTATTCTTCGTCTGAGTCGGCGTGCCTCACTCATATTAAACATCCGTACGAGCGTATACTGTTTACTACAGCATTAGCATTGTGACTGTGTGTGCGCGCGCTTGTGTGTGTATGTGTGTGTGCTCGCTCGCGCGTTGTGTGTATGTGTGTGTGCGCTCGTATGTGTGTGTGTGCTTGCGCACGCGTGTGTGCTGTGACGTGCGAGTTCCCGTCATGCACACTAAAACACAAAGCTGAGTCTCAGTACTTTAGCAACACCAGCTTTATTCAGCTTGAAACAGACACAGCAGTCAGGCAGGGCCCTGCGCATTTATAATGTTCCTTGTTCCTTGTATCACCCATCGACGGCAGGCGCTTTTAGCATGTCCGCGATCTTTTCGGATTCGCTTTTACAGCGAACTGCTACAGCGCTGGGAGACTGCGATTGCTTTGGGACGCTCTTCCGCATGTCGTCCCATTGGGTGCAGTCCCACAAGAGTTTAGAAACTCACTCACACCAGCCATGATTCTTTTCAAAGGTAAAGTGCAGGTTAATTTGTTTTATGTATTTTTACTTTATATTTTGTATTAATCATTTTTATATGAATAGTTTTGGGTTGTAGAACAAATCATCTGAGTTTCCATTATTTCTTATGGGGAAATTCACTTTGATATACGAGTGCTTTGGACTACGAGCACATTTCCGGAACGAATTATGCTCGCAAACTGAGGTTCCACTGTATTTTCATCGACATCTTTAATGCCACACTAAGTGAATCAAAGCTCCTCACCTGCTTCAAAAACACAACTACAGTGTTACTCTTTGCATGAAAGAAAACTATCTTAATGAATACAGACCAGAAGAACTTGTCTCCCATTGTGGTGTGGTGTTTTGAGTAATCAGTGTTGGAACACATTAAACACCACCACCGTGAAAGTAAGAATTTCATTGAAATATGTAAACATTACATTGGATCTTGTGATCATGCAGGTCAGCAACATGCTCCCACTTCCATTTTTGAGAGCCTCTTGAACTCGACAACGTTGATAGTCATGACCAGGATGAGCTGAGCAGATGAGGACAAAACACACCAAGCAAGGGGATGGTGAAATGTGCAAGTGCTTTTTATTAAAAACTCAACAAAAGCAAGTGTTCAAAAAGTGCAGTTCTCAAAAGTTAATAAATAAATAATCCATAAAAGAAGTGAAAGTGGAGGTTAAAACAGTCCCAATCAATATCGTTTAAAATCAGAGGTTAAAACACAAGCAGGAAGCTTCTTTAAAAACACTAGCTTTGGTGCCCATTTAAAACCGACTCCTCCTGGTCTTATCTCTAAGCTGATCTAGCAGAACGAGGAGAAGTCTGCTAGCAGACACAGACAACCTTTTGTTCTGGCTCGTGTCCCTGTTGCCACATCCTCGGCGTCCCTGGGCAACCCCCGAGCCCTGTTCCACTCGTACCTCTACCAGTACGTCGGCTTCTCCAAGCATGAGCTCCCTGTCCTCCCACCTATGCCAGTCCATTGGCTGTTCCCAGCAAGAGCACATTCCTGAGCACAATGGTCATTCCTGCTACTTGATTGCTCTGCAGAAGTGACCATTTCAGCCCCCTCCTGAGCACTGGCCAGACACACTCCTTTCTGGGACTCCATACCCATCCGTCTGCTTCCTTTCTTAACACCGGCTTCCTCTCATACTCTTGCCTCTTTTCTTCTCACTTTAACCTCCTAGTTCGTTCTCCTTTTTTTTTTGATACTCTCCCTCTCACACTCAAGCTTCCCTTTTTAAATGCAGGGACAAGGCAGAGCTTCAGCAATCAGTAGTTTCCAGCGTCAATTAGGGTTGTGGGCGATCCTGCACCTGTGCACTAAATGCAGGGCTGTCTGCTCCCGCATTGCGCACGGGATCCGCTCTCGCCACACTACCATGCCCCCTCCTGAAGACTCGATTCTCGTGATTATTTATTTAAAATGCCAACCAGCTGCGGACCTCACTTTACCACAGATCTGAACACTAACCTGAAATTTTCTAAAATTAATTGGATAATACTTTTAACAGCTCAATCACGTTTCTTAAACTAACTGCAAGATGTTTTTCTGTTTAACCCATATAGATGGCAGAATACTTTGAACAAGAAATGTAATAAATAGCAATTTTACATCAGCAGGAATCCCAGTGTGTGATATAGTACAATGTCCAAGCACACCAAATATAGCTGTGCTGCTAGAAACGTGTTATAAAATCTTCCTGATGCAAAATGTACTCAACAAGGGGTTCTAGAGTGTGAAGAGAGCTGAGGAGAGACAATCTACATATTTTGGGTAGTTGGCACTAGAAGGTCATGAATTGCTTTGTAAAAAAGGCTTCTCTAACAGAATTTATAGGTAAAATAGTAAGACTGTGTTTAATGATTAGATTGTTAAGGTAGAGGCAAAGATAGGCAAGGATGAGAACTGTCAACAATATGACAAGGATATCTTTTGATCAAAAATTTTAGCACCCGGAGAGTAGCATTCTGGAAATTAGTTTAATCACTTTGGAGGCAATGGAACTCCGACAACCTGTAAGAGTGCCCTGGACAAAAATAGCTATAAACAAGAAATGTTTGTTAGACATTTTTTTTAGTTCTAGATATTACATGGAGAGAATTATGTTCAGAAATAGTAGGGCTGTGGAGCATACAGTGGATTCAGAAAGTACTGAGACCACTTCACTTTCTGCACACTTTATTGTGTTATGGATTTAATTTTAAATTGATACATTTACAATTTTTCTCATCATTCTACACTAAATAATCTATAATGATCAATTGAAAGCACGTTTTCAGAAAGGTTTGTAATTTAATTAAAATAAAAATCTGAAATCCCTCATTCCTGTAAGCATTCAACCCTATGTTATTACACTCCAAATTGTGGTCTGGTGGATTCTGTTTGCTGTATTTATCCTTGAGATGTGTCTAGAACTTAATTGGAGTCCACCTGTGACAAACTGAATTGATTGGACATACACAATTTAGAAAGTTACACAACTGTGTTCTGTATGTAAGGTCCCACAATTCACAGTGCATGTCAGGATGAAAACCAAGCCATGAAGTCCAAGGAACTCACTGTAGACTTCAGTGATAAAATTGTGGTGAGGCATAGATCAGCAAAAGGATTAAACCATTTCTGAAGTTTTTAGTTATCCCTGGAGAACAGTGGCCTCAATAACTGTGAAATGACAGAAGTTTGGAACTACCAGAACTCTTCCAAGAGCTGGCTGTCTGGCCAAACTAAGTAGCCAGGCAAGAAGGGCTTGGGTCAGGGAGGTGACTGAGAATCCAGTGTCACTGTAACTGAGCTTCAGAATTTCTCTGATGAGATTGAATAACCTATTAGAAGGATGACCATCTCAGTAGCACTACATCAATCAGGTGTTCATTGTAGAGTGGCTAGAAGAAAGACACTCTTGCGTAAAAGGTATATAACAGCCTGCTTGGACTCTCAGAGCATGAAGAAGAAGATTCTCTGGTCTAATGAGACAAAAACTGAACTCTTTGGCCAGAATTCCAAGCAATATGTTTTGCAAAGACATGGCACTACTCCTAACCTGCCTAGTGCCATTTTTACAAGAATGACAGTGGCAGTTTCATGCTATAGGGGTGCTTGTCAGTGGCAGGGACAGGGAAACTGGTCAGAAGTAAGGGAACGGTAAATTTGGTCAAGTACAAAAATGTCCTTGAATAAAACCTGTTCCAGAATGCACATGACCTCAGACTGGGATAATCGTCTTTTAGCATAGCAAAGCCCAAAGCACATAGTCTTGACAACGCTGGAGTGGCTTCAGGACATGTTTCTGACTGTCTGAGTTGTTCAGACAAAGCCGAGACTTAAATCCATAGAATATCTGTGGAGAGACCTGCTGATGCCAGTTTACAGATGCCTTCCATCCAGCCTAATGAAGTTTGAGAGGCTTTGCAAGGAAGATTGGGATAAACTCCCCAAATCCACGTGTGCAAAGCTTGTAGGCACTTACCCAAGAAGACTCAAAGCTATAAATGATGCTGAAGGGGCTTCTGCAAGGTACTGAATTAAGGGTCTTAATGCTTATATGAATGAGATATTTCAGTTTAATAGATTTGCAAACCTTTCTGAAAACATATTATCACTTTGTCATTATGGCTTACTGAATGTAGTTTGATGGGCAAAAATGACACATTTTTCCATTTAAAATTACATCTGCAACACAATAAAGTGTGCAAAAGTGAAGGGATCTGAATATTTTCTGACTCCAATGTAGAAATAATATTTCATCAAGATTTATGGGTTTTGGAAAGAAAGAGTTGGGATATTTGCTGAGTTCTTGGAGTTTTTGTTTATGGAGAGAAATGAGATTAATCTGTGCTTTAGTCAAGAACCACAGTAATTTGGGAAATGTTTTAATTAGCTCAAGTTTAGAAACATAAGCAAAGGGCTAAAGTGGTGTAAAGTATATCCTTGTGTATATCCAAATCATATTATGTGATGTCATCTACTTTTAAATTCTGCTCCGTACTTGTAATATTTTTATTTTGTATACTGCATTGAGGATTACTTGTGTTCTGTGTATTGTATTGTATTGTATTGACCCCCTTCTTTTTGATACCCACTGCACACCCAACCTACCTGGAAAGGGGTCGCTCTTTGAACTGCCTTTCCCAAAGTTTCTTCCATTTTTTTCCCTACTAGGGTTTTTTTGGGAATTTTTCCCTGTCTTCTTAGAGAGTCAAGGCTGGGGGCTGTCAAGAGACAGAGCCTGTTAAAGCCCATTGCGACACTTTGTGTGATTTTGGGCTATACAAAAATAAATGATATTGTATTGTATTGTGGTGAGACCCTGCTGTGAGGTGAGGCCTAGGCCAAACGAAGGGTCTGCTTAACTCATCATTATGGTCCCACCCTCCTTCTCTTGTCTTCACCCCCAAATCTCCTACTTTTTCCACACTGAATGGCCAAAGGTGATTAAAAACTCCTGGGCTCAATTGTGACCAAGTCCTAGAATAAATTTTGCAGTCAAAATTGACTTTTTTTATGCAGAAACATCAGGCTAGAACTATCTCTAGTGGCACCTAGTGACTATGCACTAACTCTTAAAGGCCTGGGTCTCTTAGGTAGCCTTTCTGGCATGTGTGGTTGGCACCGCTATCTCATGGATGCATCACGCTTTGTTTTAATGCCACTCCAAGCATTGTATGTCTGAAGTTAAAATATTGTCTTGGTGTCAACATGGGTTTTTTGCAGTATCCTTTAGTTTTCTTTCAAAACCCCTTTGGAGGCATATTGGGTCAAGTGACAATTCTCAGTTAACCATGTGTTGAGTGTGGGTGTGTGGATCAGTGGATCTTGCTGTGGGTCGCAACTCTCTTCCTGCCTTGTCGTTAATGCTGATGTGAATAAGTTCCATCCACCAGATACCTTGAACTAGTTTACATAGGTTCAAAAATGTTAATTTTATAATTCTTCACTAACAGGATCTGTATTATGACCCCACCGGCTAAACAGGAGAGTACAGTAGTTCTCCTTATCTTATCTGAACATTCACTGATAGTGACCCAGTGGTTACCAATTTTTCTGAGGAAGTTTTGCAGCTCTCGTTAGCTTCTATCCCTCTCTCTCTCTCTCTCTATCCCTCTCTCTCTCTCTATCCCTCTCTCTCTCTCTCTCTGCCTCTCTCTCTCTGTCTTCCTGTCTCTTTCTCTTCTTGACAGATGCTCAGGCACACCAGGTGCCTACTAAGTAATTTGCCCTCTGGCATTCTGGATGAATCTTTTCTGATTCTTTTTGGGGTCATCATTCTGTTTCTCTTGCAGTGGTTTTTCCATCCTTTGTGCTATGTATGACTTGGTCCATTGCCCTAGCAGTTCCTACCAATACACACTGGAATGCTGTCGCTTTCTCCCTTCCAATGTGAATTTTTCTCACCGTTTCTTTCTCTCTCTCCCTCTCATGCAGTTATGTCATGATATGTTCAAAGCTCTGAACCTTCCTGGCGATGTACTTGGTAACCTTTTTCCTAGCATACCATTAAACTGAACAATACTAAGACATGTTATAACTGGCATTTCTATAAAAAAAAACAACTCTCAATTTAAATGTTTTAATTAGTCAATTTTTCCTTGCAGCTTTGAAAGAGAAAAGTCAAAAATTAAATGAAACTCTTGGGATACAAGATGGGGCTCACGAAAAAAGCCTGCCAGAGATACGCAAGGATGTAGAAAAGATGCTAGCAGAATTAAGGAAGAGAAGACTAGACAAACATAAGCATGCCTCCGATGAAGAACTAGGGTGAGAGGTGTTTGGAAAATATTAATATTGTATAATCCTGTTACTAACATTGGCAACTGTTTTAACCAATCTGAACACATCTGCAGCAATTGGATGGTTTTATGAGTTAAAAAAATTCCTAGCTTTTATTTATGTTTTGGTGTCCAGCCCAATTTACAGTATATTGATCCTAAGATATTTTTTATTTTATTTTCTAAGAAACAAAGCATGAACAAAATAAAAGCATCATTGATTGCCTTTTTTGTTTTATTCAATTTGCTTTTTTCATTTCAAAAAGATTCAGCAACTAATACTGTAAAACTTTAAGTTGATGTCATTTCTTTTGTCTTTCTCACTCCTGATTCTTCACCCCTTTACTCTTCTTATGGCAATCAAAGCATAGGCAGCACCATCTAGTGGCACATTATGGTGCTTTTTTATTTTAAAACACTTGCCTGCTCAGATTTGGAATTAAGAGATAAAATTAAGAGCAAGCATCATTTAACCTTTTATTACATACACTAGTATGGACACAAGACATAGTTTATGTGTAACATAGATCAATTTCCAAAGAGTGGTAGCATTTTTTTTATTTTTTATTTGAGTTAAGAGGAATTTCAAGGAAAAAAGTCTGTTCTTCTCAGAATGAGTTATTTATTTGTTGTGTGTTTTTGTGTTTTCCTGTCTAAGATCACAGTGTTTTCTTCCAAGTCAAAGATTAAGAACACGATTCCCCTCAAAGCTTAATGAAAAGTAGTTTATATCCATATGTCAAACTGGAGCACTGGAAGCCTGCGAGCATCTGCTGGAGTTTGTAATTTTTGTGTGGAATCATCTTGAAGTGTTTAGGATAATATGCATGTGTGACACTTTATATGATATAGTCCAAATTTTTCTTTTTCTTTTTCATCGAGGTAGACAGGAATTATATGCAGTTCAATATCCTGTTGTGTGCCTCTTTTTGTTGTACATTTGGCAGATACCTTTCATGAGCTAGCATTCATCTGGTTTAACAATTAGTTTCCTGGCCATTCCTCCACACTGCATATCTAATTCTACTCTCACACAAGTTGACTTACATCCTATAGATTTCATTCTATAAGCCATTCCTTACACGTCATGAACTTACAGACAAGGCCATCTTTCTTTGACAATTTCCACAGAGACTTATGAAATGGTAAGATGGAAGGGGCATCTCTTTTCAGTCTAGATCAGTGTTTATTAAACTGTGGGTTTCATTATCTCTGAACTTGGGTTGTGCAGATTCATGAATCACCATGGTACTGAACAGGAAAGAGAGGCAAATAGTTTGCAAAGCCATCTGTTTTAAAATCCCCTGCATGCCTGTTTGATGAAAATTGACACTGGTGTCTGCCCAGTATTTCTGAAATACATGTTTATTCTCCCGTACATTTTCTCCCTTTAGCTACTTGCTTATCCGGTTCTTTTTCATTCATAGACAGGGGGCAATGCACAGATTCATTCATACCGGGCCTGTTTTGAGTTGCTAGTTCACCCATCATGCAACATCTTTGGAATGTGACATGAAAAAAAAAAAAGAAAAACACAGTGAAAGTGAGAAGGTGCAAATTCCACACAGGCAGTACCGCAGATCTGAGCCCTGAACTTTGACTGACAATAATCATGCATTGAATGAGTATGTTAGAATGCAGATGAGTGGGTACAGCTAAGCATTGTTCTTAATATTTAAATTGCAGTTTTATTTTCTGCTTAAACTGACAAGCTGCATTGCTAGCTTTGTAGAAAAAAGTACATTGCTTTTTGTAAAAACTAAGTCAAGCTTCTACCTTTATCCACTTTCAGTTTGGCAGATGCACTTCTTCGCAAAGTTAAGAGGCTCTTTGGTGGTCCCCATCAAACAACTGAGAACCTAAAGAAGGAAGTCGAAAGTAAAATGACAGATTACCAGAATAAGCTGGACGACATTGAAAATCTTCTAAGGGAGGCCCAGGGAAAAATCAGTCACACTAACCAGTTGTCTGCCGTCAACCAAAGAAACATGACAGCCTTGGAGGCACGTAAAATGGCAGAGTAGTACAATGTGATTTTCTGATCGCGAGCCTCTAAAGGGGTATTAGATGCTCAGACTAAGGGTTTGTAAAATAGCTCTGCTGAGAGTAATCAAAAAAATCCTTTCCAATATAGTTTTATTTTGTGTAGACATTATTAATGTTTCTCTTGTAGACTTTTCACTGTAATTGGGTTTTCTATATACTATCTGTAAGTCATAACCAAGCAGCATTTAATGCAATATATTTTATTATTTAATATAATTATGTAACTTTGATTTAATATAATTGACATTCATTTTTTAAGAGCTCGTTTAATCAGTGACAAGAATACATTCAAAAGCTAGATGATGTAAATCTTATTTCTATTTTATGCCCAGGAAAAAAGGCAGGCTGTCAATGATGGCAAGAAGGGCATAGAAGACGTACTTGCTGAAGGAGAGAATATTCTTGGGGAAGCAAGTCAACTTTTGGATGGCATAAATTCAGAAATTGAAGTAAGACATCTCATTATCATACATCTCTAATTCTCCAACGGAGGTATACTGGAGACAAGGCTGATTTTTTTCCTTCTCTTTTGTAGTTATTATTTCTGAAGCAACTCAAAGGTTGACACCTCAGAATTAACTTTTCTTTCCATTTGTAGGTTTTTCTTTTCTTTCTCTCACTTTTATGCCAACCACTGACATAGCACCTTCATTTTTGTCATTCTTGTGATCAAAACGACCCAGCAGCATAACAGGAAACAAGCTGTAAACTCGTTGGCCTTGGTCCGTGCTCTTTAATCTATATTGCAGGCCAGCAACCTCTTCAGGGGCCAAAAACAACAGTTTGATTGGAAGTGATATCTTTAGATTTTGTTCATACATTACCTGACTGTCCTTCCCTGTGGTAAATCACAGTTGTCAGTTTAATTGATCTGGTTCTGTTCAAGACGGAAAATCTGATTATCTGCCAGCCACTGTTGCAATTGGATTTTTTCCTTTTGAGTGACATGTGACTGGGGCTGCTTTGATATTTCTTTCCATTGTTCATAATGTGCCAGTTCCTAACAATCATACACAAGCAGAATTATCTTTGTACTTTAAAAAGAAAAAGCCTGTACTGCATATATTTAAGAAATTCCAGTTAATTCGTTGGCTGGTTAAGGTACAAGCTTGAAAAAGTAGATACTAAAGACAGAAAATGTGAATGTATCTGAACTTAGGTTCTTTTTGGTAAGGAGAAACTTTTACTCAGATGTGAGTATGACAAAAATGGTGAAAAGGTTTAAATCATTTTTCCAATTTGTTTCATAATAATCACATTTTAGGCAATGTAATTACAGCATTTTGTATATCTATTTTTCAGTTGTGTCATTCAAGAATACTAAAAGTGCAGTCTGATAACCAGGATTTGTCTTACATGTATAAAGATATCCTTTTTAACCACATAAAAAAATGGTTAGACAGAATTTGAATCACTATATTATAAACAAGGAAATATAAGCCCCTCATGGTAGTACATATTACTTTGAACAAAGACTTAAGAAATCTACTGTTTGTTTACACAGGAAAAAAAAGTCACAAAGCAATTAACAGTGCCATTCACATCACTTTCATTTCAAGTGAAATCATGTTCTATTCTGACATCCTATTCACACTTTATTTAAGAATTTTACGGTTTGAGTGCTTTCACTGTTACTCAGTTAAAAACTACACTGTCACGGCACTATATTTTGAAAGAAAGCAGAAGTCAAGTAGCACATAAACAATAATTTGTTAAATCACTTGTGGATTTTATGTTTACACAAGTAAAAAGGCATTTTTCTGCTTCACTCCGCGCTGTCCGTGCAACGCAGCCACAGAGAGCTTAAACAACTCAGCACATCCACATAAAAACAACAAGGGGTGAGCTTTCTGGAAGGCTTTTACTGGATGTACCTCATTGTAAACTGAAATATATACAAAAGAAACTTACAGGTATATACAGGTGTACAACCAAAGACAATAAAGAATGGTTTGCAAAGCAATGCAGGCAGTATACATTAAACAATAAAGCTTTTTATGACACTTACAAGGCAAGTGATTTCCACGGCTGGATCAAGACAAAGAGAAGCACGTAGACAGAGGTTCAAATTGCTGCGTACCACAACTAACCAGACCTAGGGGTTTATATACCAAAAAGATATGCTTTGGACGTGACCGAAACAAGAGATAAAGGGCTGCCTACGTGAGACACATGGGGTGTATTGTATTCAAATTATTATTAGGCGACCTACATGCTTCACGTGAGTTCCATAGACATAGGCAGTCTTAACTTCTATTTTTTGTTCAGTACCATCACTGCTAGGGAATACCAAGGTGACAAATCCCATAGGCCATTTATTGCGTGATAGTGGACTCTTCTTCAACAACACATTGTCTCCTATTTGTAAATTTCTGGATCAGTAAGCCCGTTTGTGCCTGCTCTGCAAAGTGGAAAGGTTTTCACGTCTCCAGCATGTCCAGAATTCATTTGCGAAGGCTTGCACTTGTATCCATTGGCTTTTAAAGAGATCATTCTCTGTGAAACCACCTGGAGGTGCAGACAGTCTGTTCCATTGCAACATGGAGTCAAAAATTGTCCTCATTTGACCATACTTCTGTGGATATGTTCTGAAAAGTGGCAGGTACCAGCATTTATCCCCTTCTTTCATTGGAGGGGGTGGTTCTGCATGCCCATTCTCAAATCTTTTCTCCATACAGCTAGTGAACTGCTCTTTCATCTTGAATCTTCTGTATAAAGAGTGCTACAGAGAGACAAGGCGAGAAAGAGCCTGTTCATGATTCTTGGGGAGACGAGATCTGGAAAATCTGAAAGGTATCAGAGTAACCCAGCTATTTGCTTCATCTCTTGTAGGTTCCTTCTCCATAATTTTGTCAAATATTGACATTCCCAGCACATCTTTATGTGCAGACTTGATCAAAGAGGCTAATGGTGTTGGCTTCCCGCCATAAGTCACCCTCTCTCAAGCGAAGGTGGCTGTAAAAAGGCGTGAAAAGTGAAGGTCGCCCATTTTCCAGCACATTTGTCTTGAAAGTACAAACTATTGGTTTGTGTGCATTTCCAAGGCAAACTTCACATACAAGAACCCAACCTAAGTCAAGTCTTTGAGCAAAGGGTGCATTGTGAGGGCCATTAATTTGCTGTCTGACTTTGTGCACTCTGATGATGTCTCTTCCAAGCAACGGTAGAATGTGGGCATTAGTGTCCAATTCTAGGATATGGGCTGCCACAGACTTCAAGCGAGGGTGGTGAAGTGCTGCCTCTGGTGTTGGTATTTCTGAGCAATTGTTCAAAATCATGTTGCATTCAATAAGTGGAGTCAGGGCTATACTTACTACTCCATTCACTGCCTCTATTTGGAAACCAACTGCTTTCCATCCAATTATCTCAATAACTCATAGAGAGTTTGTGAATGGGCTACTCTTTAGAGGAGGGGTCTTGATGTGATGATCAGGCAGTCCTGCTTGGTGGTGCAGTCTTGGATAAATAGCATGTGCTGACTGTGATAACACTCTTTGGACATCTTCACTTTCTCCTGCCTGCACCTTTGTAGAAAATGGGTGGTCACGTGAGATGCGTGAAGAACTCCTCAACATGACGTCCTGTTGTGCTGTAGGTAATGTTTCCATTTCTTTGCATGTAGGTGAGTTAGGCTGAGAGGTGACAACGTCAGATGTGAGCCATACCGTCTGCTCCTGTAAATACTCTGCCATCCTTCCCTCATGTGCTGACTGTGATGACACTCTTTGGACATCTTCACTTTCTTCTGCCTGCACCTTTGTAGAAAATAGGTGGTCACCTGAGATGCATAAAGGACTTTTCAGCATGATGTCCTGTTGTAGTGCTGGTTGATGCTTCCATTTCTTTGTGTGTTGGTGAGTTAGGCTGAGAGGTGACAGCATCAAGAGTGAGCCATACTGTCTGCTCCTATACATACTCTGCTGTCCTTCCCTCATGTGCTGATTGTGATGACTCTCTTTGAACATCTTCACTTTCTCCAGCCTGTACCTTTGTAGAAAATGGGTGGTCACCTAATATGCGTGAAGGACTCCTCAGCATGACGTCCTGTTGTGCTGCAGGTCGCATGTAGGTGAGTTAGGCTGAGAGGTGTCAGTGTCAAGAGTTACATACTCTGCTGTCCTACCCTTAGCTTGAGATGAGCTTCGGCGGCTGCAGATCTCATGATTTAGTAGATTTGTCGCAGCTGCTAATATGTCAGCTTCAGCTACTGCAGCAGCAGCTTCTTTTTCGGACTGAAGAGCCTCTAGCAATGCCTCCAGTGCAAGTCTTTTAATGGCAAGCTCTTTCATTGCGAAGGATGCACATACATGCGCACCTTCAGCCAATGCACGGGCTTTGGTTGCGGAACTTTTTGCTGAGGCATTGGAATAGCGTGTGTGTCTTGAATTGGCCACAGAAGCAGATTCAGTTTTGTATACCTTCTCCATGTCTGCAACAGTGGAGTTTGGGCTGTATAAGTTGAACTGAGTGCTTGTGTAGTGAGCTACACCAAAAGAAGACTGCCAATTTCAGGTGATTCAGGAGAGGCAAAGTGAATAAAGCTGAAACGCTTAAGGCAAATCGGATCCCAATTCGGCTTCTGTGTGAACGGATTTTCTCGTTTATGGCAACGAGAAATGCCAATCTATATTGGAAATCAGAGCATAAACAGTCCTTACTGCTCTTCAACCTGTCTGTAGGCGGAGTTGATTTAAAAAATGCAGTGGAGATGCTGCACTCTGATTTGCGGTGGGAATACTGCCTTTTGGCCAAGTCGCCCCAAGATCCTTCCTTTGATCCCTGGCACGAACGTCCCTTTACTTAGCAGATGTGGAGCAATGTTCTGCGGTCCGTCCAGCACCATGGAATTGCCCTTTATTAAATTGCCATAAGATCCTTCTTCGATCCGCGTGGCCAGAACGTTCCTTAACTTAGCTGTCTTAACGATTCTCTTGCAGTCTGTCCCGTGACATAGATTCACCTTTTTACTTTTCTGCCTCACTCCGCGCTGTCCATGCAACGCGGCTGCGGAGAGCTTAAAACAACTTGGCATATCCACACAAAAACGACAAGGGGTGAGCTTTCTTCAAGGCTTTTACTGGACGTACCTCATTGTAAACTGAAATATATACAAAAGAAACATACAGGTATATACAGGTGTACAACCAAAGACAATAAAGAATGGTTTACAAAACAATACATAGCAGGCAGTATACATTAAACAATAAAGATTTAAAAGACACTTACAAGGTGAGTGATTTCCACAGTTGAATCAAGACAAAGAGAAGCACGTAGACAGAGGTTCAAATTGCTGTGTACCACCTAGGGGTTTATATATCAAAAAAGATAGGCTTCGTATGTGACTGAAACAAGAGATAAAGGGGTGCCTACGTGAGACACATGGGGTGTATTGTATTCAAATGATTATTAGGCGACCTACATGCTTTACGTGAGTTTCATAGGCATTTATGACACCACTGTGAGTGTGGGGCGTGACTGACAGGTGTGTTAATAAATGACAAGATGAAGGGGGAGCACAGCTCAACACATAACAGCTAACAAGATGTGGGGCAGAACAGGCATGTATAGAATATTGTTTCAAATATGCAATCTGAAATAAACGTGTGTGCTATTGGTAAGGTACAGTTCTCAACAAAGCTAAATATTCTGCTTTATGATTACAGTAAAATTGATACATTAAAATTAATAAATCATACAGAATTAATTCTTAGTGACATAAAATTATATACCCCTCATACTCAAGAATAGCACAGAAAAAAAATTCTGATGTAATCATTCAAAATACAAAAAATATTGAGAAGATTCGGTGTGGTTCAGCATGCTCAATTATTTGAACATAACATTAATAAATGCCTGTTAAAGTCAAAAGAAATTTTAAATTGCTTCTCCTGACACAATTTAGCATCATCTTTCAAAATCATTATTATTCTGCTTACCCTGAAAAGCAGCTGTGTTAACAACACATTGAGTTGGGCCCACCAGACCATCCTGACCTCAGCAATTCCTTCCAACCACTCATGGGGACATTCTAGGCCAGATGAGAGGCATGATCTCTCCATTGTGTCCTGGGACTGACCTCTGTGTCTTCTCCATGCGGGCTATGCTTTGATCACCTTTCATTAATAGCAGCAAGAGAGCTTTCTAACTACACATCCAAACCACTCCATTTGGCTCCTCTTGACTCTTTTGCTAATTGTAAGTTAAATAGGACACCCATGCTCCATTGTGAAAGGATATGTTGGTTTAGAATCTTTCTGCTGGACAAGCTAAAATGGCATACCAGCAGTGTTTACGTTATCATAATATATTGTTATATAAAGAAGTAATGCCCCATCAGATATGATTTCAGAGGTGTTCGAATATTACAGATTACTGTGAATCCAAGACTGTGTAATAAATACATTATGAACACATACTGTGCCAGTAGGGTCTAAATAGGAGACATACCCAAAATATGTGACCCATTGAAGCAGACACCTCAAGAAAGGACTAACTTCCTTTCATTTTCCAAAGTTGTAACTGATTTCTATTGATATCTCAGATTATATACAGCTGATCTATTCTGAGGCTTTCTCATAGCCTTAAGATACTACCATCAGTCTGTGCTAGGAAGTCATGAATTCTCCTTGTCTCAGTGTGGGAATTTACTTTTGTGGATATTGCTGTTAGCGCCAGTCCTGGAATGTACACCAGCGAGCTTTGAGTTACAGAGGGACAAACCCACAACTGTCTCATCATGCTGAGCAAGAGAGGAATCCTCACTCCCCAACTGACTGAATAACTTCATGAGTGCAAGCAGTGCCTTCTGACATGAAGGGGCGCACCATTCTCACCTCCTACGTGCTGCCAGACCATAACGTTCCAGAAATAAAAATTTGATGCTAAGACATATAACCCATAATAGCCAAACATCAAATCTAGTGGGTAATTGTACACACCCAAAACCTGAAAATATTGTGTACCTAGGCCAAAAATACATTATGGCCAATCATTTATTTTTGTCTAACTGCAACCTCATACTGTATATCAGATATTTGTTGTGCCTACCACATGAGAGGTGTTCTAAATAACATTAAGCAGAATACCAAAAATCATTAAAAAAAAAAAAAAGATGCCATAGGTAAGAACTGCAGAAGAAAGGGTCATTTTGTGTTCCTCTCAGATAACTGACACCAAAATGGTGGCAACACTTGATAGCACTGATTATATTCAATGCTCCACTGTCTGTGGCTCTGAACTAGATGAAAAAAATACAAGAATAAAGAAACAGTAGTGAAAGAAAAAGAGCAAAAATATGGAGGTATGGATGAAGTACAGTATAGACAGATTTTGAAAAGTGATAGATACTCAAATGAGCCACCAGGAAGAAAGTAGTAGAGCTGGCTAAAGCTAGAAAGTGTAACCTGAATCTGTAACCAAGACAGAAATGTGGCGCAATATGTCTCCCTAAGCATTTTCTAAAACGATTCCTAACTTGAATTTCAGCATCCACTAGTATCGAGCACTAATAATGAAGTGCAGTACTGCACCAGGAATTAGTTGCAACACTTATGTGTAATTCTATTTGTACAGAAAGAGAGAACTTTATTTGTCTAAAAAAGAAAATTTAGCTTTATATACAGTAGAAGCTCAAGAAATGCTAAAACAAACAATCAACACCCCCTCTCAAATACACACAAAGAATTACAAAAAAAAGTAGAAAATGTCTGAGTTGGATAAAGATAAAAGAGCAGCCACAGTGAGACATTATAAAGATGTTTTGCTGTAGGTATGACATACTTCTGGCTAAAAGCACTCGGTGCTAATGTGTCATAGAGAGGATACACAGAATTATTCATAACAGCACTTCTTTTTTTGTCTTCATTCTTTCTCCACCACTTCAACCTCCAATGGGTTGAGAGTGCATCCCATAACGAGTCTGCCTTCTTAATCAGCTTGTTGATTCATTGGGCCTCTCTTGCACAGTACAGAAAATTGCACTGGCCCTCACAGAGTTGTAGAACATGTAAGGAACGTAAATACTCACATTGAAGGATCACAATCTCTTGGGGTAAAAAAGAGTCTTCTCTGCCCTTTCTTATGTAGTTTCACTGTGTTACAACACCAGTCCAGCCTTTCGCTGATGTATATTATTACTTCCAGCTTTCATGCCTGTCAAATCAGGCCACACTGCTTTTAGAATATTGAGCTTTCCAGACATGTGGCATCCGGACATTAAAGCCAACGAGCAGGTGTACGAAATGCCTCTATACATGCCATCCTGAGGTTACTTTTACTTTGTACTAAAGGTACAAGCCCTACAATGTTCTGTGACCAACAGGCCACTGTACTTTACAAATAACCTCTGGTTCCACAGAACTCCTTTGTTTTATCCAGAGTTATATAATAAGTCGAGCGGCTTGTAGCACAATGAGAGTTGCTGTCAACTTTGCACATTCTCACTGTTTCTACGAGGGTTTCCCATTTCCCTTTTCCTTTCACATTCATTTTTGTTTATTTCCTCTTAAGGACCTAGAGAAAATTCAAAAGAACATGTCACCACTTGGTAACCAGCTGAAACACAAAGTGGAAAAAATCAGCAAAACTTTGCTGGAAAACAATCTTCCAGAACTGGTCCTCCAAGCTGAAAATCATGCAGCTCAGCTGAATGACTCATCAGGCATTCTAGACAGGTATGTCCTTTTTTGCTTTCTTGTTCAAAACTCTTTGATTATAGAGCAGTAATCAAGAAAATTTGTTGTGAATGAATGTCATGCTAGAAATCCACTGTAAAGTTTGGGGTTAGGAAGTTTATGATAACCTCAGTCAATAACAAATATAAAATATGTATTAAGTAATATGGTTAAATTATGTTTATGATTTTCAAGATTTAAAGTATTCAAGATTTTTGTACTTACATATTCAGTGATTCTGAGCAGAAATATATTGAAATACTGTAGTTTTGGAACATTGGGAGTCAGCACTTTTACCTGTTCACTTTGGGTACAAGGTGGAAATCAACATTGCAAGGGGTAGCAGTCCACTGTATGGCAAATTCACATACACATTCCTGTACTTACTCATATTGTGACAATTAAAACTTAGCAAGTAAACTTAATATGACATCTTTGAAATTTGGGTGGACAGCTAAAATACCTGCAAAAAAGCTCAAGAAGATCTGCAGAAAACATGTAGGCGTCATTTAGAAGATTTTTACCCAAAGTTCAGACCTAGGACTCTGAAGTTGTGAGGCAGCAGCACTACCCACTGTGCCACAGAAAAACTGGGAAATTGAACTGTAAACATACCCAGGAACTTGGTTTTAAAACCCGCCATTGAAGTATCTGTGGAGTTTGTATGTTTTCTCCATATTTCTAATCCACAATTACATGTAATTGGTTAGCTAGTAACTTCAGACTGGTACTATTAGGCTTTTTTAATTCTAAATGTACTATGTACTGGTTTGGCACCCCATGCCCACTACTCTTGATATACACTGTGGCCCTTTACTCCATAAGTGGATTAAGGAAATAGATGAATGGCTGGTTGTAAATTATTGGTTGCGATTTAACTACATATTGCATATGTCACACAATAAAGCATTGGTATGGCTAATATATTTAATATACTGTAGACAACACATATTTTTGAACTGCCTGTAACTGATGAGAAAAAAAAAGAGATTTTCCAAAGAAAAGATAAAATGTTACAAATGCTGAAATGCTGCAATATTGTGAAAGTCATTTACTACAAATATCTGTAATTAAAGTATTGGTCTTTGTAAAATGAGCAGAAATTTAAATGCCTAATTAAACAATTAAACTAAGGCATTTAACAATACTTTAAGAATGTGAATGTGTAAAAAATCAATATGCATTTATCTTTTGTAACCAAGGCTACTGTCATGATAATTATACATAAATCTTACTAGATTCTGAGTGCACAATAACATTGACTTTACTGTATGTGGCAATAAGAAAATAAGGAAAAGATATAAGAACATGGTGACTAATGCAAAAGTGGCCACATCCCAACAAATAAAAATGATAAAAATCCACTCCATATTAAAAATATACTGTTCCCTTGTAGTAATGTGACAAGGACCAACAATCTTCCTAGTGCCTACACTTTTATTATCAATTTAGTATTATCAAGCTCATTTGTTTAGCTGATATCTAAGCTGTCCCAAAATCTCATCCAGATACTTCTTAAAGGTTGTCAAGGTTTCTGCTTCAACTACATGTCTTGGTAGTTTGTTCCAGACTCCCTTAACAAAATGTACTTCCCCTTAAATTCCACTGGTGTCCTCAAGTATATGATTCCCCCTGAAGCTGAAAGAATTCTGCTGAGTCTACTTTATCAATGCCTTAGAATATTTAGAAAATCTGAATTAAGTATCTCCACAGTCTCCTCTGCTTGAGATCGAACAAGTTTAACCTTCTGAGTCTGCCAAAGTTCAACATGCCATTAAAGGATAATAAAAATAAAAACATAAAAACTTACAGATGAAGCGGCAAACAAAGATGTAAAAGGAATCTCAAAATAATCGTTTTATCACATATTCTTGGTACTATTTATCTCAAGGTAAGGATACATTTTCTATTCACTTGTGTGAGTTCCCACATAAATACAGAAGTAAACCAACATGAAACCAACCACATGGCATGAACAGTATACTGTGATTTTTGTCTTTCAAGAGGAAATCATGCCACTGGGGTTGACAGGTTATTGTGAAAGAAGATGAGCAATGAGTTTTCTGGTCTTCTTTTAAAATGACTGAATCCTCATAATATTGGTGTTTGTTGTTCAAACATTATATTTATAAGCTATTTTGCAGTGTGTGTGTAATCGCAAGACGCTGATCAATACGCATTAACTGTCCTGGCTTGCAAAATGGACATGTTCAATAAGTTCTTAAGCTTTTGTCTTTATAGAAAATGCTTAAGCTTAAAACAAAATTTCGCAAGACAACTGCATATATGTTTGCAAAAAAATAACTTCAACTTAAAAAATACCAAGCATATCCTTGAAGTCCTAGGATGTACCTGGTTGTTCTTCTTTGGGCAGCTTCAAGTACTGCTATGTATTTTTTGTAGCATGGTGACCAGATGCAATATATAGTCTAAGCAAACTGTCCTTCGATTTATATTCAATAGTTTAAAATTTTATTTGCCTTTTTAAAAGCTTCTGCTCATTGTTTAGATGATGAAAATGCTGAGTCAACATAAACCCCTAAATCCATTTCAGGGGTTGCTGCCTGTAGGGCAGTGTTTCCCATCTAGTATTTATTACTGATGTTCCTATTGCCCTCTTAGAGCAATAGATAGAACTTTATTTGTCCCCAAGGGGGAATTTGGCTTTTTCCAAAAAAGTCCATAAATACATAGATAAACACACATGCACACACAATGGTCTGAACACACACCAGAATGACTAAAAGCAAAAAAATTCAGAAAGAAAGAAAACTTCTGACACAGTCACAGCGAGGCATTATGCAGATGTATTTCTTTTGGTATAAAGGAGCCTCTGTAGTGTTTCTTGACACACTTCTCCTGAATGATTCATTGGCTGAAAGTCCTCCGTGTTAGTGTGTCAGAGAGAGGATGTGCAGCTTTGTTCATAATGACACTCAGTTTTTTTTTAACTCTCTCCATTATTATGACCTCCAGGGTGTCCAGACTGTGCCCCATAACATGTAGCACTTTGCACTTTTCTACATTCTACATTTCCTACAATCGCTTATCATCCTTTGATTATGTGATCTCAGTTCCTAACAAATCAAGTGATTCACATGCATTTCGCTTTTTACTGACATTATTTTTAGACCATACTTTTTTGTGAGTGGTTGATTGTTGTGCTGTTTCCTTTCTTGTGTTGGCTTTCTTCTAATGAGAAGCTAATCTTGAGGAAAAAACAACATATCTGGTCTCCAGTGATCCTTACTTTTTTTACGTTTAAGTCTGACATTGTATTTCTGGGAGTAGTGTGAGTTTGTTGTTTAATTTTAACTTTCTATAAAAAAGTAATAAAATAATAAAAGTGTACTTAAACTTTTACAGAGATTGCAATATACATTTTAAGTCAATTAATTCACCAATAAACCATTACATACAAATAAAAAAGTCATAAATATATTAATCAGTAGACCCCAAACACAGTGCAGATTTATTATCACATTCCCGTGAAGGAACCTGTCTTTAGAAATCACAGGTCAGCTTGCACTTCAGACAAAATTGGATTTATTCTAGTGTTTGTGTGCTTGCTGCATGGATCTCTGTGCCCTGGCCTCTTATTGGGGGCCACTGAGAAATTTAATAATGGGTTTAGTGTATAAGTCTCCGAGGAGGACTCTAGACTTTAATCTTTGGACTTGTAATGTTTACTTTTTTGATCTTCTGATATTAAAGCGATTATTCTGTCCAGGCTGTATGAAGATTTTAGAAGGCATGTTTAGTGGCCTCCATTTATAATGCATGCTGGCCCACACAGTGTTACCATGCAATGATTATTTTTCTGTTCTGAATTACACCTTAGCTGATACTGGCAGCACTATGTTTGTTCATAGCTTTCCAGTGGTGCCAAATTCACATTCTAGAGGTCTGCTATGCCTGCAGGTTTTCATTCCAACATCTTTCTTAACACTTTACTGCTGCGTATGAAGCACATTTCTTTTGTCTTACTTTTGATTAACATGCTTTTTAAGATTCGTAGCCCTTAACTATTTATTTTTTCTTAACCAGTAGAAAAAGCAATAATAGAATTTAAAGACAGACAAAAGATGACCAGCTAACGTAAGAGTCTCAAACCTTCCCGGAGGGGCTCTATTTTCGCTCCAACAGAATCCCCAGTTAGATGTTATTCCTATCTGTTAATAAATCCCATTGTTTAATTTTACGGCTTCTTAGTGCTTTTATCCTGCCACACAAGGCATTTCCAAAACGGTTTTACTTTTTTTTCTGAGAGCTCCATCACCATGTTTTTTGGACCAGAGCAAATCAATATTTTTTTTAGATCTTAAGTTTTTTTCCCCCAAAATAGTTTACAGATAAAGATACTGCATGATGGACACACTGGTGCAAATGGGATCAAGTTAGTTTGTTGTCAGTTGGCTCAAAATGAAATTCAAGATTATCAATTTTAAAAAGCATGTTACTTAAAATGAACACTAAAGAAGTAAGTTTCATTAGCAAAAGTAATTTTTTATTAATTATCAAAGAGCAGGAATATAAACCTGCAGCCACTGCAACTCTCCAGGATCTGAGTTTGACAATTGTTCTCAGAATCAAGATAATCATTCTACAACAACATAGAGTAGCATCCAGGATATTAAAACTGAACGGCTGTGGAAAATGAAAAGCAAATACACAATACAAGCAGCAGGAGCCATTTTTTGTTTATTCAACTTTTTAAAGGGGCTTGTACTTTTAAAGAGACATTTATCAGACATCCCTTAGAAATTATTTTATTGAGAAGAAACAAAGAAGACTTCATTTGTTTATCTGTTTTCTGAACCTACTTTCTGGCACCAAAATACTGAGCCTATTATGGTAACAAGGTGCATAGGTCACACTCAAGCACACACCCAAATGGCATCTTTCTATTTTGAATGACAGATAAATAATAAATAATAAGAACAGATAAACAGAACACGTGAGTGCCGTGCAATGTGTAATATATGTACCTCATAGTCCTTGAATTGTGGCTGAGCTTCAAGTGCTTTGAAGTAGTAGCACTCTGTACAGTGCTGCTCCTTCTACTTCTCCTTCTTTCAGCTGCTCTCATTAGGGGTCACCACAGCAGATCATCTTTTTTCATATGTTCCTGTTCTCTGCATCTTGCTCCGTTACACCCACCACCTTCATGTCCTCTCTCATCACATCCATAAACCTTCTCTTAGGCCTTCCTCTTTTCCTCTTACCTGGCAGCTCTAACCTTAACATCCTTCTCTCAATATACCCAGCATCTCTCCTCTGCACATGTCCAAACCAATGCAATCTCGCCTCTGTGAGATTTATCTCCCAACCATCGAACCTGAGCTGACCCTCTAATGTACTTGTTCCTAATTCTGTCCATCCTCGTCACACCCAAAGCAATTCTTAACACATTTAACTCTGCCACCTCCAGCTCTGTGTCCTGTTTTTTGGTCAGTGCCACCTTCTCCAACCCATATAACACAGCTGGTCTCACTACTGTCTTGTAGATTTCCCTTTCACTCTTGCTGGCACCCATCTGTCATACATTACTCCTGACACTCTTCTCCACTGACTCCACCCTGCCTGCACTCCCTTCTTCACCTCTCTTGCACACTCCCTGTTACTCTGTACTGTTAATCCCAGGTATTTAAACTCATCTGCCTTCTACAACTCCAGTCCCTGCATCCTCACCATTCCACTGACCTCCCTCTCATTTACACACATGCATTTTGTCTCTTTCCTACTGACCTTCATTCATCTCCCCTCAGCATATCTCCACCTCTCCAGGGTCTCATCAAACTGCTCCCTACTCTTGCTACAGATCACAATGTCATCAGCAAACATCATAGTCCACAGGGACTCCTGTCTAATCTCATCTGTCAACCTGTCCATCACCATTGCAAATAAGAAAGGGCTCACAGCTGATCAGAGCTGATCCCTGATGTAATCCCACCTCTACTTTGAATGCATCCGTCACTCCTACTGCAGACCTCACTACTCACTACCTAACCAATCATACTGCCACCATTCAAAGTTCCTACCCTCAGCTCCACTCTTTTTACCTTCCTCCTCTCCCTCGTACATATCCTGTACAATTCCTACATACTTCTCTACCACTCCACAACTCCCCTCGAGGCACCCTGTCATATGCCTTCTTCAAGTCCACAAAGACACAATGCAACTCCTTCTGGCCTTCTCTATACTTCTCCATCAACACCCTCTGAGCAAACATTGCATCTTGGCATGAAACCATACTGCTGCTCACTAATCATCACCTCCCTTCTTAACTTAGCTTCCACTACTTTATCCCATAACTTCATGCTGTGGCTCATCAATTTTATCCCCCTGTAGTTACCACAGCTCTGCACATCCCTCTTATTCTTAAATATCAGCACCAATATACTTCTTCTCCACTCCTCAGGCATCCTCTCACTTTCCAAGATTCCATTAAACAATCTGGTTAAAAATTCCACTGCCATCTCTGCTAAACACCTCCATGATTCCACAGGTATGTCATCTGGACCAATGGCCTTTCCATTCTTCATCCTCTTCATAGCTGTCCTTACTTTCTCCTTGCTAATCTGTTGCACTTCTTGATTCACTATCTTCACATCATCCAACCTTCTCTCTCTCCCGTTCTCTTCATGCATCAGCCTCTTGAAGTACTCTTTCCATCTTTTCAACACACCCTCCACGCTTGTGAGTATGTTTCCATCTTTATCCTTTATGATCCTAACCTGCTGCATATCCCAGCTTGGTCCGTCTGTCTAGCCAATCGGTATAGGTCCTTTTCTCCCTTCTTATTGTCCAACCTCTCATACAACTCATCATACACCTTTTCTTTACCCTTCACCACCTTTCTCATCACCTTGCGCCTTATCTCCTTATACTCGTCTACTTTCTTCATCTCTCTGACTATCCCACTTCTTCTTCGCCATCCTTAACCTCTGTATACTCTCCTGTACTTCTCCATTCCACCACCAGGTTTCCTTTTCCTCTTTCCTCTGCCCAGATGTCACCCTTACTTCTGCTGTAGTTGTGCAGCTGTCTGCTAACTCTTCATTGCCACCCAGTGCCTGTACTACCTCCTCCCTAAACTCAACCTTGCAGTCTTCCTAATTCAACTTCCACCATTTGATCTTTGGCTCTGCCCTCGTTCTTCTCCACTTCTTGATCTCCAACGTCATCCTACAGACCAGCCTCTTATGCTGTCTAACTACACTTTCCCCTCCCACCACTTTGCAGTCTTTAATCTCCTTCAGATTGACTCTTCTGTATAGGATATAATCTACCTGTGCACCTCTTCCCCCACTCTTGTACGTCACCCTATGTTCCTCCCTCTTCTTAAAATACATATTTATCACAGCCAGTCAGTCAGTCATTTCCCAACCTGCTATACCCAATGGGGGTCTGCTGGAGCCAATCCCAGCCAGCACAGGGCACAAGGCAGGAACAAATCCCCAGGCAGGGCACCAGCCCACCGCAGGGCACACACACACCCACACACCAAGCACACACTAGGGACAATGTTCAATCGCCAATGCACCTAACCTGCACGTCTTTGGACTGTGGGAGGAAACCGGAGCACTCGGAGGAAACCCATGCATGCACGGGGAAAACATGCAAACTCCACGCAGAAAGGACCCGGGAAGCAAACCCAGGTCTCCTTACTGCGAGGCAGCAGCGCTACCATTGCGCCACCGTGCCGCCACAACAGCCATGCCCATCCTTTTCGCAAAATCCACTATCATCTCACCTTCTTCATTCCTCTCCTTGACACCATACCTACCCATCACCTCCTCGTCTCCTCTGTTCCCTTCACCAACATGTCCATTGAAATCCACTCCAATCACCACTTTCTGTCCCTTGGGTACACTGTTCATCACTTCATCCAACTCACTCCAGGAATCTTCTTTCTCATTCATCGCACACCCAACATGTGGGGCATATGCACTAACAACATTCATCATCACACCTTCAATTTCCAGCTTCATAATCATTACTCTGTCTGACACTCTTTTCACCTCCAGAACACTCTTGACATACTGTTCCTTCAGAATAACTCCTACCCCATTTCTCCTCTCATCCACACCATGACAGAACAATTTGAATCCACCTCCAATCCACCTGGCCTTACTCCCCTTCCATTTAGTCTCTTGCACGCACAATATATCAACCTTTCTTCTCTCCATTATATCGGCTAACTCTCTCCCCTAACCAGTCATACTGCCAACATTCAAAGTTCCTACCCTCAGCTCCACTCTTTTTACCTTCCTCCTCTCCTCTTTCCTCCGAACAAGTCTACCCCCTCTTCTTCTCCTTCTTCGACCAACAGTAGCCCAGCTTCCACTAGCATCCTATTGGCTAACAGTACTGGTGGCAATCGTTGTTAACCTGGGACTCGACTGATCTGGTATGGAAATTTGTATTGTTGTCTGCATGTTGATCTGGCAAAATTTTACACAGGATGCCCTTCCTGATATAACCCTCCCCATTTATCCGGACTTGGGAATGGCACGAAGAAACACACTGGTTTCTTTATCCCCTGTGGCTAGGTTGAAAGAAGCTTATTTATAATTAATAAGTATAAAACTTGTATTCTTGAAAATGAGCCAAAACAAGTGCAGACAGAAAGGATCATACACTGCAGGGTTGAGGGTGACTGAGGAGAAGAGCTGTAATCCATAATATGAATGGAGGAGGTACGGCATGTAGGAAGTAAGAGATAACATTCATAATCTCGTTCTGCTAAAAGGACTGGCAAGCATTGAGTATGCAAGCAAAATGAGTGAGAGAAAGTCTAAGCAGCTTTGAAAAGACCTAAAGATGAGAGTTAAGTGTGCGTGAGAGGCCATAAAAGGTCACATAGTATTGGAGCCAGTGCTATGCCAAAAGGTACTCCAGCAATCAGAGCCCAAAATGAAGTATGTCAGTACTTAAAGAAACTTATAAAATACTAAACCTATTTCAGTTAGATGTGCAGCATATTTTATGAAGTAAGTGAAAAAAAAATTAATCAGATTAAAGTGATGCCCTAATTTATATAGTTTAGATTGTTGAAAACTGTTTTTTCTTAGTTTTAATGTAGTGGAGAAGCACAATTGCCATTGCTTACAAGATACTTCTGTTTTTCTTTAACTTGCAGCATTCTAGCAGAAGCTAAGAACCTATCTTTCAATGCCACTGCAGCTTTCAAAGCTTACAGCAACATTAAAGCTTTTATTGATGAAGCAGAAAAGGTTGCCAAGCAAGCGAAGGCCCACGCATCTGAAGCTGTGCAACTGGTAGGAGCAGTCATCTCTTTTAAAGCACTTCAAAATGAGTTTTTCTATTTTTTTTATCTAAAAGAAATAGGTTTGATATTTGCATTACCCAGTTATACTGAATGTTAGTTTTTAAAAATCACAGTCTTCTTTCTTTTTATTGAATTTCCTCAAGCAAAGGAATCCTGGAAAGATGAAACACCTTTTTTCCCATATTGTTCAGAAATATTAAGCATCTTTGGGGAATGTTAAACTGCTAGCTGCCAGCTATATTTAAATAACATTCATTCCATTTTCTCTTACCTTCACACAGTATTTGTGAAAATGAATTTATGTGTTGGAAGTAGCAAAAATACAAAAAATGTATATGTATACAATCTAAGACTTGAGCTTGCCAGAAGGTGCAACATACAGAAACCCTTTTGTTGTGACCATCTGGACTCTTCTGTTAAGTCTTGATGGAACACTTTAAAGAAAATCAAGTGGCAGACTTGTTTAGGAGGTAACAGAAGGGAAGTCAAACATTGACATGGGAAAAATATAAAAAGTCAAGAGACATTCCTCAGGACAGAAGGTGTTAATAACAGAACATTTTACACTAGTTTTTTGGGAAGTCTTTCCTTTACTTTTTCAAGAAAACATTTGGATGCTGTTTAATAAAAATAACTATCTTTTTTTAGCATAGTCACCATGAGTCATGGTTCACATGGGACACATATAGTGCCTATAAAAATTACACAACCTTTAGAAGTTTTTACATTTTGTTGTTATGCAACATTGAATTATAGTGGGTACGATTTGGCTATTTTGATACAGATCAACACAAAATAAAAAAAAAGTCTTTTATGTAAAATGAAACTAAATACATGCAAAGTGGTACAAATTAATAGCAAATATAAAACACAAAATAATTGATTGCGTAAGTATTGACCCCCCTCAAGTCAATATTTAGCAGATGCACTTTTGGCAGCCATGACACTCTTGAGTCTGTGTGCACAGATCTCTGTTAGCTTTGCACATCTGGACACTGCAGGTTTTCTTCATTCTTTTTCTTCACTTTGTTAAACTGCTCAAGCTCTGTTACGTTGTATGGAGATCAGGAGTGAAAAGCCCTAGACACAAATTCTCAACTATTTGAGATCTTGACTCTGACCTGGTCACTCTAGGACATTGACATTATTGTTTTTAAGCCACCCCTGTGTAGCTTTGGTTTTATACTTAGGGTCGTTGTCTTGCCAGAAAATAAATATTGCATAGACAGGATTTTTGAAGACCACATCAGGTTTTTATCCATGATTTCCCTTTATTTTGCTGCATTCATTTTACCCTTCATCCTGACAAGTCCTTCATGGCTTGATGCAGGGAAGCATCCATAAGGCATGATGCTGCCTACACCATGTGACACAGGAGTGATAGTGTGTTTTTTTATAATGTGCACTGTTTGGCTTTTGCCAGACTTGGCATTTACAGTAATCTGATGGCTATAAACCTCAATTATTGTCTCATCAGACTGTAGAATCTTCCTCCAGCTGACCTCCGTATCTCCCATGTGCCTTCTGGCCAACTTTAACCAAGATGTTATGTGCATTTTTTTAAATAGTTTAACAGTTGCTTTTTCTTTGTCAATCTCCCATAAAGCTGTGACTGGTGATGCACCTAGGTGATATCTGTTGTTTGCACTATACGTCCCATTATAGTCACATTTGCTTGTAACTCTTCAGAGATATCATTGGTGGTCTCACTCACTAATCTTCTTCTTGCACAATCCCATTCCTCATGCTCTGGGAAGATATACAGCTGTGACACACTGTTTCAATTTTTTAATGATTGATTTAACTGGACTCTGAAGAAAATTCAGTGATGTGGATATTTTCTTGTTTCCATCTTCTGGCTTGTGCTTTTCAATCACCTTTTCATGGAGTTGCTTGGAGTGCTGTTTTATTTTCATTGTGTAGGTTAGGCCATTATAGTGACTCACCACAAGTTGGAGCTTCCAAATACAGGTCCATTTATACTACAATCAATTGAAAGTACAGAAATGTGATCTCCATTGAACGAGGACGTCTAAACAAATAGGCTGCTCCAATGATGATTTAGGTGTGTCATATTAAAAGGGTGGAAAACCTATGCTATCTATTATTTTGTGTTTTATAATAGTAATTAATTTAAGACTATGTTGCAGTGGTCTGTTTTCACTTTCACATTAAGGAATCTTTTTCTGTTGATCATTGTCAACAAAGCCAAATTAAATCAACTGTGATTCAATGCTGTACACCGATAAAATATAAAAGCTTTCAAGGTGATGAACAGTGCATTTTTATAGGCATTATATTACGTGTCCAGCAACCAGATAGCAGGACAGTGACCAGATACATAAAATTGATAAAGAAATGGTAGCACCTAGGAAAAAAAAAATCATCTTATAAAGTAACAATGAAATGATGTCCTTGAATAAGAAAAGAAAGATCTTCAGCATTTCGTAAAACATTTCACCTTGTTTAGTTTTATATATATTGTATTGTGACCTTCAGGGGGTGCCTAACCAATAACAATGACAACAACATCTGTTTATATAGAACATTTTCATACAAACAATTTTGCGGAAAGTGCTTTACAAGTTGTCAAAGTGAAAGTTACAGGAAAGGAGAAAAAAATAAGATTAGGCAAAGATATTAAAGTAACAAAGAAAAAACAAATCTATATGAGTCATGGCCTTACATAACAGAAGAACTTCTGGGTCATATGGAAACCTCCTAAATCAGGTAGGTATATTCCCAATAGCACCCCTGGTGTTACCCAAGTACCCCGACAGGGTCACCCATTAAGACTACAAGGCCACCCTGTGGGTATCCAGACTGGGGCTAAACCAGAGGAGCATAATTGGGGATGAACTATTCAGAATTCTCCAGTCCATCCATTATTCTTTTAGCCTGACATGGATCGGAATCAATAACCATAGAGGCCAGGAAGCACCTCCTCTTATTTTGTCCTTCTGTTACCATATCCCAGACAGGCAAGAATTAACCTTTTATCCCAAATGGGATGCCAGTCCATTCACCATGGTACCTACTACTGTATATATATAAAATATAAAATATATACTAGCCATGTAAGCCTGTGCTGTAAAAAGCCCGGGTCGTAGAGACTATTGAAATCGTTGGTAAATAAACTGAAATGTAGAGATGTCAGGTATTTGAAAGGAACTACTCTGGGCATCTTTCTCCTAGGAGGATTGGATTTGCCGACGTGCTCGCATCACTTGTGCATTAGTGGCAGGAGGAAAAGTAAAAGGGATACCTTTTTGCCAATGTTAGCCGCTGAGTGACTTTGTCTTTCTTCTGAGGTTTTGTTTTGCTGACGTGCTGGCCCTGCTTGCGTTATTAGCGGCTAACCGAGTTTTCTGTTTCCTCGGAGGTGGAGCCCTTACTCCGACTCCACCTCTCACTTCTGGACCAGACAGACACACACATTTCCACACGTAGACGTTTATATATAAGATATATACATACATACACTGCTCAAAAAATGTTGGGAAACACTTAATCTTCGCAGTCCAACTCCAAATCGATTAAACTTCAGGGATGTCAATCTGTCCATTTGGGAAGCACAAACGATTGTGAATCAATTTCTCCTGCATTGGTGCAAATGAAAGTCACAACAGGTGCACTGGTGATGCAACAGCAAGACAACCTCCAAAAAGGGAATGGTTTTGCAGGTTGTGGCCACAGACAATTGCTCTTCACTTATCCTTCCTGACTTATTCTTCTCTAGTTTTGAGTTTTGTTAGTGTCCTTTTCACTACTGGTAGCATGAGGTGGTACCTGCAGCTGATTCAGGATGCACAGGTAGTCCAACTCCTCCAGAATGGCACATCCATATGTGCTGTCACAAGAAGGTTTGCTGTGTCTCCCAGCACAGTCTCATGAGAATGGAAAAGATACTAGGAGATGGGTCGTTATATGAGGAGAGCTGGACAGGGCTGTAGAAGGGCAACAACCCAGCAGAACAGGAGGAGCACTGCCAGAGCCCTACATAATGATCTCTAGCTGGCTACTGGTATGCCAGTCTCAGTATTTGTCCGTGTTGTCAGAAACAGACTCCATGAGGGTGGTATGAGGGCCTAATGTCCTCTAGTGGGACCTGTGCTCACAGCCTATCTCTGTGCAGTTCAATTGGCATTCGCTAGAGAATGCCACAATTGGTAGCTCCGCCATTGGTATCCCGGTCTCCTCACAGATAAGAGCAGGTTCACAAAGAGCACATGTGATAGACATCATCCGGCATGACTGGTTTGGCATTGGGTCAGGGATGGTCTGGGGAAGAATATCCTTGGAGGGTCACACAGACCTCTATGTGCTAGGCAAAGGTACCCCGACTATGGTTAGGTACCACGATGAAATCCTCAAAGCCATTGTCAGACCTTATGCTGGTGCAATGGGCCCTGGGTTCCCCCTGGTGCAGGACAATGCCCAGCCTCATGTGGCCAGTGTGTGTACGAAGGAATTGATGCCATTCACTAGCCCACAAGTTTCCCAGACCTGAATCCAATTGAGAACCTCTGGGATGTTATGTATTGGTACAGCCAATGCCGCACCCTGTCCAGGAGCTCATTGACCCCTGATCCAGGTCTCGGAGGAGATCGCCCAGGTCACCATTCACTGTCTCATCAGGAGCATGCCCAGACATTATTAGGAGTCCACACAGGCACAGGGTTGGACATACACACTACTGAGTCTCATTATGAGTTGCTGTGATGAAATTCATGCAAGTTGAATCAGCCAGTGATTTCAATTTTTGACTCATTTTTGATGTGATGTTTTATCCATCCCTCAATGGGTTGGTGGTTTTACTTTCCATTGACCGGTTTTACATCATTTTGCTCTCAATGAATCACACAGCATTACTCAGTAAGGATTTTCCACTTTAATATTTTGTTCAATATCTGAAGTGTGATTTAAGTGCTTCCTTCATTTTTTTGAGCAGTGCATACATAATGAATTGTGTAACTAAAGCACCTAAAAGGCAGGTAGCACAGCAAGTAATCACTTCTTTAAGTACTGAAGGAGGAAAATTCAAAGTAAATTCTTTAGGCACTCATACCTTCATTAGAACACTTATAGGTCTTAATGTAAGACTTTAAGGAGTCCTAGATTAACCTCAGATTTTGTTTGTCCCGTTGGTTGATTCTAATTATGTTGTATATTTTCATCTTTCTTGTAAAAGACTATATTCATTAATTTTAAGCTAGTTACTACTTTATTAACCCCCAGAGGAGAAATTCTCATAATCCTGCAGCAAACAAAGAACATAAAGAGCACAAGGACAAAGTGCAAAACAGAAACTTTAAAGAGCCAACCAATGTACATGTGTAAGACACAGAGCTATACACACAAGATACTGAGTGTACAAATGATCAATAGTGTCACAGAAGAAACACTGCTCCTCGGCCAGTCTGTCTGTTGTAACTGGAGAGGTTGTGAAGATGAGCACACTGGAGAAGGCAATATATGGTCTGATGGGAGCCCAACCAGTACCTCTTAACACACTATGGTGGAATGGGCTGGTGGCAAGAGGGTGCTACTGGAAAGCAACTCATGGAGAGGATGGGCAACATCACCCTCTTTTCTACCACTACTTCTAGTGAGTCCAAGGTCAGTTCCTCATCAGTTTATTCAGGTGTCTGGCACCCCCTGAGCTGCTGTTACTTCCAGGCAGACCAAAGGGTAGGAGATTATGCTGGTCACTCTGGGCAGGTAGAACATTTCTAATATATTATTTACTAGTATTTACTATTAAAGTATGCCTGATTGCTCTATTGAGTTTGTAATTTTCATTTTGTGTACTTTTCAGTATAAAAGTAAAAGCCTTTATGTTCTCATAGCCACACACAGGTGCAGACTTACTGATAACTTGTAGAACACCATGCTGTTGTGCCATAACCCATCTGTCAATTAATAAGTTTAACCTGATATGTGCACATTTGTCATTTTCCAATAATGCTGAATTTTAAAACCAATGCTCTCCTGTCCTGATTTGTCATTTGAGAACAAGTATATCTGAAGAAATGTTTTTATTATCTGAGGTTAGTTTCATCTGGATTATTAAATGAATGTTATGACACATTTGTTGAATTTATGTCCTTCAGCATTTCCCTTTTTCTCCCAAAGTAACTGTCATTGTGTTAAAATAACGTCAGCCATCTGCTACTGCTTCATTCATCTGCAGGGTGCTCATTGATCTGAAATCTTCATTCTTTGCTTTGTTTGTTGTGAAGGTTTGGTCTTGTATTGCCAGTTCTAAAAATGTGTGAAACTTTATAACAGTTAATAAACCTCTTGCCACCAGTGCTTATTGGATTTATTAAGAATTACTTTCTGTGCTCCACAGGCTTCAGGTCCCATGGGCTCACTAAAGGATAATGCGAAAGCCTCTCTGCAACGAAGTTTCAGACTTTGGAATGAAGCTAAAATGCTAGATAAAATTTTAAAAGGTATTCTCATCAGGCGAATGCCCAAGCTTTTGCACTTGCACAAAGATAATAATCATTAAGGAGGATGAAATGTTATGTATTATTTTGCAATATATGTGTTATTTTATTATATATTTTCAACAATAATGAAGAAACAACTCATTCAGACTATGTGGTCTTCTGAAGGAAAAGTCAAAGGGCAGGAAGAAACTTAAAGAAAAAAGATTATTGCAAATATATATCCTAATAATTGCACATAATCATAAACGTAAAGCAAAGTTTGCAAACTCAAAAACGTGGTCATTTTCCAAATAGCTAAGCATTTCTTCTTGGCAACTGGCCTGTGCAAAATATTATACATATAAAATGTGCACATTTGTCTTTTTTACAACATTTAAAAATCTAAAGTAAAGAATCATTATTTTTAATACATACAATCTTTAAAGAAGGCCTCTTTGCAATGAAATTTCAGACTTGGGAATGAAGCTAACAAAGTTAGCTCTGATTTCTAGTTAGATCTGATTTATTGATCATATCTTATAGTGTATACCATATGTCAAAGAATCCAGAAACAGTACATTATGTATTTAAAGTGTTAAGTATTTTTATATCAGATTATGTAGCTTTAAGTTTATTTTACTAAATATAAATGCTATACATATACAGTACTGTGCAAACGTTTTAGGCAGGTGTGAAAAAATGCTGTAAACAAAGAATGCTTTCAAAAATGGAAGTGTTAATCATTTATTTTCATCAATCAACAAAATGCAGTGAATGAACAAAAGAGAAATCTAAATTAAATCAATATTTGGTGTGACCACCCTTTGCCTTCAAAACAGCATCAAGTCTTCTAGGTACACTTACACACAGTTTTTGAAGGAACTCGGCTGGTAGGTTGTTCCAAACATCTTGGAGAACTAACCATAGATCTTCTGTGGATGTAGGCTTCCTCACATCCTTCTGTCTCTTCATGTAATCCCAGACACACTCGATGATGTTGAGATCAGGGCTCTGTGGGGGCCATACCACCACTTCCAGGACTTCTTGTTCTTCTTTACACTGAAGATAGTTCTTAATGACTTTGGCTGTATTTTTGGGGTCGTTGTCCTGCTGCAGAATAAATTTGGGGCCAATCATACGCCTCCCTGATGGTATTGCATGATGGAAAAGTATCTGCCTATATTTCTCAGCATTGAGAACACCATTAATCCTGACCAAATCTCCAACTCCATTTGCAGAAATGCAGCCCCAAACATTCAAGGAACTTCCACCATGCTTCACTGTTGCCTGCAGACACTCATTATTGTACCGCTCTCCAGCCCTTCGACAAACAAACTGCCTTCTGCTACAGCCAGATATTTAAAATTTTGACTCAATAGTCCAGAGCACCTGCTGCCATTTTCCTGCACCCCAGTTCCTATGTTTTCGTGCATACTTGAGTCGCTTGGCCTTGTTTCCACGGCGGAGGTATGGCTTTTTGGCTGCAACTTTTCCATGAAGACCACTTCTGGCCAGACCTCTCCATACAGTAGATGGGTGTACCTGGGTCCCACTGGTTTCTGCCAGTTCTGAGCTGATGGCACTGCTGTACATCTTCCGATTTCGAAGAGTAATAAGCTTGATGTGTCTTTCATCTGCTGCACTAAGTTTTCTTTGCTGACCACTGCGTCTACGATCCTCAACGTTGCCCGTTTCTTTGTTCTTCTTCAGAAGAGCTTGAACAGCACATCTTGAAACCCCAGTCTGCTTTGAAATCTTTGTCTGGGAGAGACCTTGCTGATGCAGTATAACTACCTTGTGTCTTGTTGCTGTGCTCAATCTTGCCATGACATGAAACTGTCTTCCACAACCTCACCTTGGTAGCAGAGTTTGGCTGTTCCTCACCAAGTTTTAAGCCTCATTCACAGCTGTTTCTGTTTCAGCTAATGACTGTGTTTCAACCTACGTGTGACATTGATGATCATTAGCACCTGTTTGGTATAATTGGTTGATCATACACCTGACTATAATTCTACAAAATCCCTGACTCTGTGCAAGTGTACCTATAAGAATTGATGCTGGTTTGAAGGCAAAAGGTAGTAACATCAAATATTGATTTGATTTAGATTGTTCTTTTGTTCGGTCACTTTGCATTTTGTAAATTGATAACAATAAACAATCATTATTTATATTTCTGAAAGCATTCTTTGTTTACAGCATTTTTTCACAACTGCCTAAAACTTTTGCACAGTACTGTATATGGGTTACAGGAAGGATATTATGTGCCAGTTATGTCTTCAAATAAAAGGCCCTAGATCAAGGATGTCTAAAACAGAGAGGCTTCTGAATCCGATCAGGCTACCTATCAGCATCAGCACATGTACTGTCTTATTTAGAGATGTGTCTGCATATCTGTATTTTTCACATAACATTAAAAAACAATCCTTGTGCCTTGTATTATTTGTATAACTCACTCTACACTTAAAGTGGATTTAAAACAACATATATACTGGGTGTAGTTGTCCTATAACACCAAATACCTCGGAAATTCCATTTTAAGATTGATAATTAATTTACAATGGTTTCCAAAAATTCCTCATAAGTTAAGTAGCACATTAACTTTGTAATTTATGTGCTTCCCAGCACCACTCGTTAATCACGAAGCACTTCTTAAAGTGTCAATGTCTTGCGCCAACTGTAGTGACAGACAGTGGTCACCAGATAGAGCACATTACATTTACATAACGACAGTTCACTGAGTATTTAGAATGCTAAGATTTACGCTTGAGAGGACATAATTTTCATGGCAAAATGTATTAACTCATTTGTATGATTATACTTTATTGATAAATTGGTAAGCCAATGTAAGTTATTTGTACTGTTTACACATTTTAAGTTGATAATATTTCTGTGTTCTTTTAATTTTTTAAAGAATCCATGTTCTAATGTTGAAGCTATCTTCAATTTGACAGAGGCATTTTCTGACCTGCAGTTGTTTATGGGCAGAAGCAGGAGAAAAGGAAAGGGAAGGACAAGAATTGATACTGTCTGTGTGTCTATAAAGTTTCGTTCTGATGCCCAGGCTTATTCTATTCACTGTCTTATCCCATCTTTTGTTCTTCTAGTTTTTAAAAAGGCTGCTGTGTGCCTTATTAAATAAAAACACTTTGCTACCATCAAAGTACAAGCTGTTCTTCAGAACATTGTGGTTTTATTTTGCAGTGACTTATCTGGTGTAAATATGCTTGTTTATCTGTAAGACTCATCGTTTTGGGGAAACTCGCCCTGTATGTGATTTTCTAGTAGCTTAGACCAGCTCTTTATTTCTAAATCCATTCCCTTCTTTTAATTGAAAGTACTCACTCCATTTAATTTAGTCTCAAGAAGCCTATGGCAACATTTCTGCAGTTCTGAGTACAGACTATTAATACACTTTGTCAAGCAGTCACATGCCTGTTTGCCAAAACCTTGTCAGGAGCACTTTTAATATTTGAGCAGTGGATGCGGATGGGCAATCAAATCTTTATTTATTATGCTAATGCAGCCATTCATGAACTTTTCAGTCAGTTCCTAGACATTTCAGATTTCCACACTGTATTGAATGTGTATGATACAAGTTCAGGTATCTCAGTGCTTGCAGTGACACTCTTTATAGTGTCAGTCTATACTGCAGCTACAGTCCTTTAAGATTTGAAATGGTGACCTCCTCCAGCTAGCATAAAATGAATCTACTGGAAGCTACTGATTAATTAGCTCTTTTTCTTCAACAAGATTAGCATCTAGTTTTTTCATACAGCTTCTCTTCTGTGTGCATCTTGCTTTCCGTTAGTAATGCTGGGCTCTCTGTGGCAACCAAGCACAAATTTAAGTGTGTAGATATTTCTGAGTGATTTACAATGTAAGAATTCTGTGCAATCAATTAATGACTACAAGTTTTCTTTGCATTTTGATTTTGTTTTTTGTCTGATTTTTGTCTGACTTATTGACTTTTGCTACATTTATGGTTGTGTTCCATCTCCTCATCGATCTAATAAAATAACCCTTCCTTAAACTGCAAAAGACAAAACAAGTACTAGTAGTATTGTCATATGTACAGAGTATAGTGACTACTGTAAAGCATTTTGCCACCCTTCTGCACCTGTATAAAGAAGAATGTATTATATTACTTAACCTAGGATTTCCTACTAATTCTGTTCTATACTAATATTCTGCTTCTTATATGTCTGTTATTATTTTGTAAAAAGTATGGAATATGAAACTAAGGATGTTATATTCAGAGTGTGTAATTCACTAGTCAGACCACATCTGGAGTGCTATGTGCAATTCTAGGTGCTACTTACAAAAATAGTAATAGTAGAACTAGAGCCTGAGAAGAAAAGAGCAGCCAAGAGAACCAGGAAATAAAAGGGACAGTCCTACTCTGATAAAATTAGGGAATTAAAGCTCTTTAATCTTTAGGAAAGTATTCCATCTGGAGATCTAGGTCTTCCAAAACAAAAACATCATGAATAAAATTGCTCCAACAAACTTTTTCAGTTAAATAGTAAATCATGTACTCAAGTACATGTTAGGAATTTAAAGGAGATTGTAAGAAAACATTCAGGAAACTGTTTTTAACACAAAGGGTCATGAAAATCCGAAACAAAGTCTGGAATTAGTTCAATAGGAAATCTGAACAATAGTTGAGAAGTATCTGAATGCAATATTGGCACAGCTTAGGACCATGAGTGTGATAGACGGAAAGATCTTTAAGATTTTGTCAGTCATATCTTCATATGTGTAGATGACAAACTGAAATATGAGACTTTTACTCAGAAATCAGAGCTAGGAAAACACAACAGTAGTAAGAATAGGTTAGACATTCTTTGTTTAACTCAGTATAGGTTGTGTTTATTACTCCCTCACCTCATATGTCTTAGCAAACTATTTATTAGTCTGCATTATCTTACATGATGAATTTACATTGAATACAATGTATGGTGAGTTGGATAAGACACCTCTAACACCATAATTAATACATACCTGTAAATATATGTAGCAGACACTTCTCCAGTGACCTGGGAGCAAACTGTGGGGGCAGCACTTCATGTGCTCTATCTTAGATCCATCACACAAGAGTATCATAGCATGGTTTGAAAGACATAATAAAACTGTGACTACAAAAAGATTTTTATTGCACTTATTTGTTTTGTTTGTATTGCAATTGCTACTCATTTGTAACATATCTTTTGTGTGTGATTTTATTTTGCCTAGAATTTGACTGTCATCATACACTTATAAAGACAAGATGTTTTAACATGCTGGAATTATTTGTACAATTTGATTTGTCTTTGTTCTTCCTTTGATTTTCTATGCATTATTGGGAATTTTACCTTTGCCTATATTGTGCTTGATTTTCCAGAAAATGGGGATAATCTGAATAGCATGCAGACAAGAGTGAAAGCTGCAAAACAAAAGCACAGTGATTTGCTTAAACATCTGAATGAAGCCTTTAGGAAGCTAAATGCAATGACTAATGGTAAGTATTAAAAAGTTATTAATCCTCCAGTGTACTATATGCCTGAACTAGATATAAAATAAATGAGTTGTATTTAACATTTCGCTTAAATAGTTGAACCATGGTATATCATTTATAATTTCTGAGTGTTTAAGTTAGTATAGGATAAATAGGAAGACCTGACAGTGACAGTTTAATTTTACAGAGTCAGACTTCTGGTACATTTTGAAAAGCTAGTGAAAGTTTATGTCCTGTTGTTGTCTTTTTTTTAATTTGTCAAATGAAGACAATATCTTCTGTGTTGTAGATTCCCTACACCAGTATAAACTCCAAACAAAGGGATGAAGTGAGCTACAACTAAGTAAAGCAATATATAAGCTACTAAAGTATAAGCTACAAAGGAACTAACACACTAGGAAACAATAAAGCATTCACTCAAGCAAAAGGAACATTAATTATAAATACAAGATGGGCAACTGACCAATGGGAAGCAACCTTTGAAAAGTTTTAGGGGTTTATGTTGATATAGCATTGTCCTTCTAGGCACTGTTTATAGGTTTACTATATAAGGCACCACTGTTAGTGAGCACTTTTACCTCAAACATTCTGTCTTCCCTAACTGAAAAAAAAAAATCTTAAAACAGTTTATAACACTATTAATTCTTTTTTTCAAAACTTCTTCATATTTTTACAGAAGTGCTTTGGCATGTACTGTATTTACAAATTAAATGTTACAATTTTCTTAAAGATGATATGGATTTTTCTTTTTCCTCAGACATAATATGGTTTAGTCTCCTGTTCTTCATATTATTACAAGATAAGGGGGATTATAAAGTATTCCGATTTTAATGTGCAGAAAAAATTAAAGTGAAAAATAGTTATTTTACATTACAAAAACAATTGAATATAACTCAAGCAGTGTTATTCTTAGAATATGCAAAGTGCATCTGTAGTTCTGTGTCCATTTCTGGGCACCAAGGTACAATTAAACTATCAACGTACGAGAACAATCAAGTGCATCCCATGACTAGAGAGCAAGTCTTACTCTGAAACACACACACAAAAGTAAACATTTTTATTCCTGAGCAGAATGGGCTTTATGGGGAACTAATCCTAGTCTTCACAACAGTATAAAGTATCAATAAAGTTGATCCATCTAAATTCTTTCATTTATTGAATTAACAAGGACAATAATGGAAATTAAGGGAAAAATAATTCAAGATAAAAGCTAGGTAGCATTTGTTCACACACAATGTTGTTGAATAGCAGGAATAATCAGTGAAGTCATATATTATAGTTGACGCAGAACCCATGATGACTACTAAACAATATTTGAATAACATAATATGGAAAACAGCTGCCTTCTGCATTTGATAAAATTCTTATGCTTCCAAGATTTATAAAAGGCTCCATTTCAAGATGTAAGGTGTCATCCATCTACATTTTATCAATGAGATCCCCTTATCGTTATCTGTCTTTGTGTGACATTTCACTGCTGGAGCAGTAAACACCATTAAAGAACCTACTTCTTTAGTGGGTGGAGTGGTGGCTCTGAGGCTAGGGATCTGCACTGGCAATCGGAAGGTTGCCGGTTCAAATCCCGTAAAATGCCAAAAGGGACTCTGCTCTGTTGGGCCCCTGAGCAAGGCTCTTAACCTGCAATTGCTAAACGCTTTGAGTAGTGAGAAGAGCACTATATAAATGCAAAGAATTATTATTAAAGAATTATTATTACTTCCTAGTCTTGATGCTTATCCAGAAATCCTACCTATTTGACAAACCCTAAAATACTGAGCCACATGGAACTTACCATTAAGAATACAAAGAGAAAAATTGGCTTATTAATGAGTTTGCACAAATAGATATGTCAATAAATTATTACTATATTAATAGTGTATATTAAAGAATAGTTATGCATTTTGTTTGCAACTAAATTGTTGAAGTTCTCCCCACTGACAATCTAAATAACATGCTTATGAATTAAACATTCTCGGTGTTTTTCATTTGCAACAGAAACAAAGTCTGTCTTTTCAAAATATTTATTACTTTGTTGCTTTTTCATGTTCTTGATTTATATTTGAAAATAACATTTCCTAGCTTATAGCTTGCATGACCACACTTAATTTATTGATTTTTAGATATGTGGTATAGGTGGATTATGGATAATGACAATTGTCATAGAGATCAACTGGCGGATATCTGATGTGAACATTGATGGCATAAGAAGCTCCAACAGGAGTGACCTCATTTTTATTGCAGGAACATATTTATTCAAAGTTCCCAGCCTGCTTTAAGTTTTATTTGAAAAAGTAATCACTTAAAACAAGAGTGCTCTCCCGTAATTAGATACCTGTGTATATACAAAAACAGTTTTTTTGCTAGGCACTAAAATATGCTAATAGTGTCGATCGCTCCCAGTCTTTGAGAATTCAGATAATAATGTGCTTCTATAAACTTCAGAACTTTCATTTGTCACAGCTTGTATCCAGAATCTCCTCCTCATCCTGAAAGTAAATTCAAGTGTTACAGGGTAAAATAAAATAAAAAATGGTATAGGATAGTCCATACAGTACTTACATGTAATTCCATCCTTAGTGATACTGCAAGAAGTCACTCAATGGAAGATTTTGCAAAATATTACAAATTAATATACTGTAAAAAATATAGAATCAAGTACTGAACATTAACATATGTAATATTTATTATATACACAAATAAATGTATAGGGTGGTGCAGTGGTAGTGCTGCCGCATCACAGTAAGTAGAGCAGGGTTCATTTTCCTGGGTCCTCTCAGTGTGGAGTTTCCATGTTCATCCTGTGTCTGTGTATGTTTCCTCCCACCATCCAAAGACATATAAGTTATGTGAACTGGTGACACTAAATTGTCCCTAATGTATGTTTGGTGTGTAGGTGTTGATGTGTGTGTTCACCCTGTGATGGACTGGTGCTATGTTTAGGTTTTGTTCCCACCTTGCACCCTATGTTGACTGGGATAGACTACAGTACCCCTTGTGACCCTGGTCTGGATTAATTGGCTTAGAAAATGACATGACAATAAATGTATAGTAGAAGGATGTGACCAGCTACAATAATATTTAATTTAAAACTAAATACATTGGGTTAAATGAAATAAACAAGCTGCTTATACAGACAGGCTGACTTAATGCCTCTATGCATGTCGACCTTTACAGATCTATTGTGGTGTGTGTTTGTATGTGCTCATTTCTTTATCTGCATCATGGAGTATGTGCTCTTGTATGGTAAACAAGCTGTTAGCTAATTTCATTAAAAAATAAATTATACATCTCAAAAAAAACTTGTGTAAAAATTTTGCAAATCAATAGGCCTGGTCCCACGACTAAATGAAGCTAAATGAAAAAGTCCTGGTTAAACGGAATATTAAGCAATTTCTATGGCAGTTATCATTGGACATAGTATTTAAAGGACAAGGAGATAAGTACTGGACCAAAGACAGGAGGTCTGGAGCCTGAAACAAGGCAAACAATTTATTTGAAAGATGGGGGTCAATTTTTTTGGAAGTTATTGTTATACATAGGTTTCCACAGACACCATGCTAAAGTCAACATTTCTTGATGTTTTGAACATCATTGAATCTGAATTTGAAATTAATTTGATGGCAAGTTTTTGACCCCATCACTAACCCTGCATTTTCATTGAAGTAAAATGTTGATTAAAACTGTATTATTAAAATGTTTTGCATTTGCTATACTATATATAAAACCATATCAAAGTATATACAAATGTTTATTGTAATCAAAAGAAACTGGAGAGAGCAAATATGAGAAAATTCTGCAAGCACAATGCTTAAATCAAAAGACTTAGTGCAGATCAGACATTTGCTTTATGTTCCAGAGACCAGTTCAAAACTACAGGCCGTCAAGGACAAGGCCAAGCAAGCTAATGAAACAGCCAGCGATGTGCTTGCACGAATTAAGGATATGAACTTGAATCTTATGGGGTTGCAGAAAAATTACAGCAAACTGGAAGATGATGTGAACAGAGCCAATGCTATAATCCAGGATCCAGCTAAAAACAGTATGTACTCTTCTCTAGTGACTAATGTGTTTTTCATTGTTAATTCTTGGTGTGACATCATTAAGTTGTTCTGCAGATTACCAATGCTCTTAATATGACAGAAAAGCATCAGGAACAAGCCCAGTCTGTTAACAGGCTATGCTTTCTGTGTTTTATTGGCCTAGGAGCTGGAACTGACGCCATATTGTTGTTAAGTATAATCCTACAATGTACTCATTTCATGATCCTGATCTCATCACTTTGTCGGTTGAATTTGCCAAATTATGATTTTTTAAAATGTATTTTCTGATAATACAATCTCGTCACTGAGGATCTCAAAATAATATAATGCTTTAAATGCATATCAGAGAGATTCTGATCTAATTCTGAATTTAAATTAATTGATTTATGGTGTAGTCAACCATGAAAACTACTGTAGGACCAAAGAAAACAATTGGTGTTTTTTGTTCTGAAATGGAGGGTTTTTACCACTTTTTCATGTTCCATTTTTGCTAATATATAAACTCAGCCTTACACTTTGTGCTTTCTTTAAACAGCCAACTTATAAAACACTTTTACAAACTTATGAATCGGAACTGCAACCTTTTTCATAGCAACAGACGTTTTACTGTGTGTAATTTATTTCCTCCTTTAAAATTGGCTGTTTAGAGAATAAATGGTGGTAGGAACACTGTATTTCAGACAGTTTAATTATATATTTCTATTAAATTAGTGTGTATTTATCTCGTGTAAAATCAGTTTTTATTATTCCCAACTGTATTGCATAAAGCAAACTAGTTGTCATAAAACAGCATCTTAGTTTTTTAATTTTCTTGCATTGAATATAAAGAAATAAGCACATACATTCTCTGTTTCTCTTTTTCCTTTGCTTTGTGTTTTCATCATCAACAGAAATAAGTATGTACAATGGATTTGATCTCTTTAAAATGGCAACTGCTGATTTTTAAAAGCTTTGTGCATACCAATGCTTATGCATGGTGGTATCCCATATATTATTGCTGCATGAGTGATATTTGGCTATATTAAAGAAAAGGTGCCTCTTTCTTAAGAAAATATTTTTTAGTATTGTTTGTGCTTTCACAGGATAAAGTGTCTCTTTATAAAGCATCCTTTGTGATGTGAGCTTAAAAATACTCTTTTTATTCTATTCAGATTTTCCCTATACTAATATCATTCTCCCTTTCCAAGTCATGCACAGTCCAGCTTTTGTTTTTTACCTGCTTCTGGAAACTTAGCATTACACAAAGCACTGGCATGGTTTATCAAATGCTGATGCATAGCCTAAATGCTGAAATGCACTTTGCAGAGTAAGTCGTTGTGTATGAAATGTTTCAGTTTGTTTGCTCTGTTGTTTAAATAGTTAATGCAGCGGGTGCTAAAGTTAACGATTTGGAGAAGGAAGCTGACCGCTTATTGGAAAAACTAAAACCAATTAAAGAGCTTCAAGACAACCTGAAAAAGAACATCTCCCAGATTAAAGAACTCATAAACCAAGCACGAAAGCAGGCAAACTCCGTAAGTGCCACATGGATCATCATAGATAAATGGCCTTGTTAATGATTACATGAACTGACTGTTCTTGGTCTTATCTTATATGACAATGGACTTTTTTGCTTTGCTATTACCATTTTTAACTTTCACACAAATGCTCTGTGTAAAAAAGAAATATATATATACAGTATATATATATATATATATATATATATATATATATATATATATATATATATATATATGAATTGTCTTAGCTGTAGATCCTTCACATTATTTCTGTTGTTAAAATCCTATCAGTTTATACCATGATTTACTTTACACAGCAACTTTTTAAATTCTGCAGAGACTGCACCTGCCTTTGACTGATTATGAATCACATCTCTTTTTTATTTTAATTGTGCATCATCTGCCATTGCAGCTTTGAACAAAACTTTCTTTTTTTATTTTTGTTTTTTTATTAATGTTTTAGATTAAAGTCTCTGTTTCATCTGGAGGGGAATGCATCCGAACTTATCGACCTGAAATTAAAAAGGGTTCCTATAATACGATTGTCTTAAATGTGAAGACAGCACATCTCGATAACTTGCTCTTTTATCTTGGAAGTTCTAAATATGTAAGTTACTCTTGGAAATATCTCATTCATTTTAGAACTTGAAAAATATATATGTAGTTACAATAAATCTATTAATCAGTTTTATTAAATTATTTCATTGTACTAAATGTTTAATTTACTATCACTGTAAAGCAGCAGCAATAATAAGACCCCATTGTGTTGTGTGGATATTTGTTCAGGTTTGATTAAATTCATAGGTCTGTGAAATTATGCTTATAAAAAATTTGTTTTAATTGTCACTGAACATAATTAAAATGTAATTAGAATGTTTCCTTTATATCACATTAAAGTTCAAAATTGAAAAGAAATTAAATTAAAATTTAACAAGTTACACTATGTACTTAATATCATTCTAAATCAATTTAATAGTAAAATATTAAGGCAATTTAATATTTTTAAAAATGTTTTCTAAAATACATATTTATTGACATATAGCCTTTCCAGTTTTTGTCACTTCTTACTTTCTTTCATTGAAAACTTCATGTGGTGGTGCGATATTTGTACAATTCTTCAGATGCATCCCTACGAATTATCCAGCTGTAATCACCATCACACTGACATCCCAAAATGCCCGACATATAAAGATGCAGATTTGTTGAAACACATAGAAAACAAAGTAGAGACCTATTAACATAAATGAAAACCAACAATATCCGTCTGTTGACAAAGAAGGAGATTAAAATTGTAAAAGAGAAAGTCAAAAAGTCAGACACAGTTGCAGTCCTGGAGACCACAGCCAACAAACCACCCTCCCGCTCTCCTAGGCATTCTGCAGTCTATGCTGACCGTCCAACCTGATGAGAGAATCTTTCCATTTGATGGTTCCAATGCGGCTTTTCCTTAGATGACTTTCCCATCTCTCCAAGTATCAAACAATAAGTCTCCTCATTCGATTTTCCTAGTATTCTAATTCATTCTAGTACAACAAGTCAATAGGTTGGGAGCATGCGCTGATAGCGCATTGCTGCATCCACCACATGCCGAACCACCTTGATTGGGACCCAAGTGCAGTAGAAGATACTTTTTAAAAAATTCTGTTTAGTTGTTTTGTTTTATGAGGCTGCAAGGTAGTCCAGTGGGAAGTGTTACCAGTTCATAGATCCAGCATTCCAGGTTTGAATCATATGCCAAGATATTTCCCAAGTGAAGTTAGTACATTCACCATATTCATTCATGTCTGTATCAGTTTTCCCCTCGATACTCCTGGATCCTGAAACTGGTTCTGTGTCAGCGTTGAGTGTAGGTTTGTTCAAATATGGGCCATACTGTGTACTGGAACCTTGTCTAGTGCTGACACCTGCCTCATTCCTGATACTGCCAAGGCAGACTTTGAATCCCATTGACCTTGAATTAGATTAAATAAATTGGAGAATGTTATATTATTATCAGTTTTTCACACAAGTCACAACTGTTACTTAAGTTGGTCCCTGTCTTTTTTCTAGATTGTTCTTTTTAAATTGTTTCTTAGTTATTTAATGTTGGTTTATTAATTACTTTTCCTAATTATTTGGCCATTTATGTTTGTTGTTCTTTGTTATGTTACTGTGTCCAAAACTTAGGGAATGGACCTCTGATTAAATCACAGCCCTTAGGTACTATAACCATTAGTTACCCGTGGAGTTTTTAATTTACCTGCTACCTCTGCCACATTGTAGCTATGCCAGCTGTTGTGCTTATGCTTAGGTCTTTTAATCTTTTTGTGTTTTGGGATCTTTTGACTTTAGATCTGGTTTAGTACTCAGGATCTGAATTTTGGCTTTGAGAATTTCATTCTAGCTATTATTCTAGTACTGTTGTGCTTTTTTCTATTTGATGTGCTTTTCTTTGCTTTGTTCTTTTTGTGCATGCCTTTTTAAATATTTCAGTTTATATTTCTTATTTTGTCCTATTCACCCAATTTTTGAGTCCACTTTTTGTTACAGTAATTGGTGCACTCACCTGCAGTTTTGTTAGGTACACCTGTTCAACTGTTTGTTAATGCAAATATCTAATCTGCTAATCACATGGCACAAGCTCAATGTTTTAGGCATGTAGACATTGTGAAGACAACCTGCTGAAGTTCAAACTGAGCATTAGAATAGGGAAGAAAGCTGATTTAAGGGACTTTGAACATGACATGGTTGTTGGTGCCAGACGGGTTGGTCTGAGTATTTCAGAAACTCCTGATCTACTGGGATTTTCAAGTACAAACATTTCTAGGGTTTACAGAGAATGGTCCAAAAAAAGGGAAAATATCCAGTGCAGTTATGCCTTGTTGATGCCGGAGGTCAGAGGAGAATGGCTGGACTGGTTTGAGCTGTTAGAAAGGCAACAGTAACTCATAATCACTCATTATAACCAAAGTATGCAGAAGAGCATTTCTGTAAACAAAACACGTCGAACCTTGAAGCAGATGTACTATAGCAGCAGGATGCCACACTGGGTGCCACTCTTGAAAACTATAGAACTGGCAACTGGGGCTAAAGTTTGCATAGGCTCATCAAGATTGGACAACAGAAGACTGGAAAAAGGTTGCCTGGTATGATGAGTCTCGATTTCTGCTGCAACATTCGGATGATAGGATCAGAATTTGGCGTCAACAGCATGAAAGCATGGATCCATCCTGCCTTGTCAATGGTTCAGGCAGGTCGTGGTGGTGTTATGATGTTAAGGATATTTTCTTGGCACAATTTGGGTCCCTTAGTATCAATTGAGCATCATTTATATGCCACAGCCATCCTGAGTATTGTTGCTGATCCTGTCCATCCGTTTATGACTGCAGTGTACAAATCTTCTGATGGCTACTTCCAGCAGGATAATGTGCAATGACACAAAGCTCAAATCATTTCAAACTGGTTTCTTGAACATGACAATGAGTTCACTGTACTCAGATGGCCCCCACAATCACCAGATCTCGATCCAATGGAGCAACTTTGGGATGTGGTAAAATGGGAGATTCGTATTGTGGATGTGCAGCCGACAAATCTGCAGCAACTGCATGATGCTCTCATGTTAATATGGACCAAAATCCCTGAGGAATGTTTCCAGGACCTTGTTGAACTTATGCCACAAAGAATTCTAGCAGTCCTAAAGGAAAAAGGTGGTCTAACCCGGTACTAGCAAGGTGTACCTAATAAAGTGGCCGGTATGTGTATACTACAGCAACCAACCTTACATTTGATGTAAATCTATGACAGGACAGTCAATTTTGAATTAAAGTATATATTGTATCAACCATCAGTTTTCTGTACACCTTTATATTCTAGTACTGAGTCCTAGTGAGCTGGAGCCTGTCTTGGCAACATCTTGTACAAGGCAGGAATCATTAAGGGCATATAATGTTTCTTTATTATTCTGTGCCCATTAGGTGGTAGTGTTGCCTGTTTGTTAGTAATGTTGTACGTCCCTTGGTAGCCAATAGATGTGATGTGAGAGTTCATGTGGCAACCAACAATGCTAACCTTATAGGCTATAAGGCAATATAAATGCATACTGCAGTTAAATGATTGGACTACAGTTCTACAGGTATACTGTGCTTGTAATTTGTCTTTGGGTCATGCTGAGTATAGAAAGGTCTACATAAAATAAAAGTCTGATAATTTCTCTGGTTTCATTAACCTAAAGATGCATTTAATATAATAATAATAATAATTCATTACATTTATATAGCGCTTTGCAGTTCTGTTGGTATGAAAACATAATATTTTACATGTTTAGTCTTCACTTAACTCTTCAGATTGAGCAAATGTATATGTCAGTTTCTTTATGTCATATGCACCTTCAAATAATCCTGCCTTTGCTGTTTTATGATTTTGTTAAACATTGCAACTGTTAGAACTGCTATCTACATATACCGACTGCTGTCAAGATCATTTTCTTTTCCCAGTAATAAAAGAGCAGTTACTAACTTGTCTTGAAACTCAAACAGACATCTCTTACCAAAAAGTGGATTTTCTCATAAAAAATGTTTCACATTCTATACAACTTTGGTAATTCTTGTCTCTTTAGAAATTGTTTAGCTGTGGTATTACAAAATTTGCTCATACTAAATATTGTGCTCAGGCTACTGACAATGCTTTTTGTAAAGTCTTCAGCTTGACATAAGTGCTGTTTTTGCTTTTATGGAAAACTTGTCTTTGGAGTTTTTGTCAGTAAAGTCTGAAGGAAAACTTTTAAAACAGAAACTTAGGTAGGCCTTCCAGAGTTGTAGTTTAAATTGTATTAAAATACATTCAATTTTTATGTAGTATTTGATAAATCCAAACATCCAAACTGAAATATTGGGGATATATATAGTAACGAGTGATACATCTGATCCAATGGGTGGTTAAATCTTTTGTGTTTTTCCTTTACAGACTGACTTCTTAGCCATTGAGATGCGTAAAGGAAAGGTTAACTTCCTTTGGGATGTGGGGTCTGGGGTTGGCCGTGCTGAATACCCAGACTTGATCATTAATGATGAGAACTGGTACAGAATTGAAGCATCCAGGTAGGTTCTTAAGTGTTCATTTATTGAATCAAATATGTGGCACACGGTCAGTGGAAAAGGATTACCTGCCTAACATTCAATTAAATTTGTGATAAATTATGTTGAAGAATATTTAAACTAGATTTTTGAAAGAATTTTTAACATAAATGTTATGCATTCAAATTCAAGTGGATTGCATGTCTCCTCATAACATTATATTTAATATACAGTTAGGTCCATAAATATTTGGACAGAGACAACTTTTTTCTAATTTTGGTTCTGTACATTACCACAATGAATCTTAAATGAAACAACTCAGATGCAGTTGAAGTGCAGACTTTCAGCTTTATTTCAGTGGGGTGAACAAAACGATTGCATAAAAATGTGAGGCAACTAAAGCATTTTTTTAACACAATCCCTTCATTTCAGGGGCTCAAAAGTAATTGGACAATTGACTCAAAGGCTATTTCATGGGCAGGTGTGGGCAAGTCCGTCATTATGTCATTATCAATTAAGCAGATAAAAGGCCTGGAGTTGATTTGAGGTGTGGTGCTTGCATGTGGAAGATTTTGCTGTGAACAGACAACATGCGGTCAAAGGAGCTCTCCATGCAGGTGAAAGAAGCCATCCTTTAGCTGCAAAAACAGAAAAAACCCATCATAGAAATTACTACAATATTACGACTGGCAAAATCTACAGTTTGGTACATCCTGAGAAAGAAAGCAAGCACTGGTGAACTCAGCAATGCAAAAAGACCTGGACGTCCACGGAAGACAACATTGGTGATGATCGCAGAATCATTTCCATGGTGAAGAGAAACCCCTTCACAACAGCCAACCAAGTGAACAACACCCTCCAGGGTGTAGGCGTATCGATATCCAAGTCTACCATAAAGAGAAGACTGCATGAAAGTAAATACAGAGGGTGCACTGCAAGGTGCAAGCCACTCATAAGCCTCAAGAATAGAAAGGCTAGATTGGACTTTGCTAAAGAACATCTAAAAAAGCCAGCACAGTTCTGGAAAAACATTCTTTGGACAGATGAAACCAAGATCAACCTCTACCAGAATGATGGCAAGAAAAAAGTATGGAGAAGGCGTGGAACAGCTCATTATCCAAAGCATACCACATCATCTTTAAACATTGTGGAGGCAGTGTGATGGCTTGGGCGTGCATGGCTGCCAGTGGCACTGGGACACTAGTGTTTACTGATGATGTGACACAGGACAGAAGCAGCCAAATGAATTCTGAGGTGTTCAGAGACATACTGTCTGCTCAAATCCAGCTAAATGCAGTCAAATTGATTGGGCAGAGTTTCATGATACAGATGGACAATGACCCAAAACATATAGCCAAAGCAACCCAGGAGTTTATTAAATCAAAGAAGTGGAAAATTCTTGAATGGCCAAGTCATTCACCTGATCTTAACCCAATTGAGCATGCATTTCACTTGTTGAAGACTAAACTTTGGACAGAAAGGCCCACAAACAAACAGCAACTGAAAGCCACTGCAGTAAAGGCCTGGCAGAGCATTAAAAAGGAGGAAACCCAGCATCTGGTGATGTCCATGAGTTCAAGACTTCAGGCTGTCATTGCCAGCAAAGGGTTTTCAACCAAGTATTAGAAATGAACATTTTATTTCCAGTTATTTAATTTGTCCAATTACTTTTGAGCCCCTGAAATGAAGGGATTGTGTTAAAAAAATGATTTAGTTGCCTCACATTTTTATGCAATCGTTTTGTTCACCCCACTGAATTAAAGCTGAAAGTCTGCACTTCAAATGCATCTGAGTTGTTTCATTTAAAATTCATTGTGGTAATGTACAGAACCAAAATTAGAAAAAAGTTGTCTCTGTCCAAATATTTATGGACCTAACTGTAATTTTATATTTAGTGCCTTTGATAGCAAGTGAATAGCGTATTTTGGTAAATATCAAGCACAAAAAATTATTATAGTTTAATAAATCAGACCATAAATTTTACACTTTATTCTACCCTGGATCTTAACTAAGTCATTCAGGGCAGGACCTTTTGCTTAAGTCATTGCTCTCCTGAAAAGCCTTTTGCTTATACCTTACTTTCTTTGCTGACTCAAAGTAGTTTTTTATTTTTCTCTAAGCTTTGTCTTTAACTTGCATCAGCCACCTTCAATCCAGTTTCTCCTAAGGGAAATATCCTAATACTTGACGATGTCACCATCGTGCTTTACATCAGAGATAGTGTTGACTTAGTCATATTTTAACTGATATTGTGTTCTCTTCAAATTTCAATTAAGATTAATGTTTTCATTCATTTTATATATTTAATCTTATCTAATATATATGGGTGGTTAGTGTGAGATATAAATTGAATTTTAGGTTTCAGTATACTATTTAATTAGTTTTTTCCAGCCTTTAAAATAAAAAATCTCACTGCCATTTCAAGCATATTAAGTTCTGGTCTTTGATGACTCTATGGATTCCCCAAGCAGTTTCCTGGTTAGTATGAAAGGGAAGTCTTATGTGTGTAAAGCATGCTTAATTATTAAAATAGATCTAGTAATATTCTATTAATATTAGATCTATTAATATTAATAAATTGAATTTACAAAAAACTTGTAACCTTCTTTGACTAACTGCTTTCCTCCTACTGTACTTTCTAGCCTTGTGTCATGTACCATGCGTGGCTAGTTAGGAAACTATGGAATGGCCTATTGCCACATATCTTTTAGTTTGCATTCTTTCTTTCAGACTATAAGGAAATATGTAAGCAGAAGGGACTTTCTCAATCTGTGACATTACTCTGTGCATTTCCTTAATGTCTGGATAACAAAAATACCACATTTCTGTCAAAAGAGAGGAAACCATTAAATCCAACAAGCTTGTCTGGTTGCGTAATTGCTAACTTGTATCATTTAGAAATATCACTTTAACTGTGTGACTTGGTAGTTTATTTCAGATTTCTACAAGTTATTCTATACAGAAATGCTTCAAAATTAGTCAGTATTACTGGTCATTGGATAGCATTTTAACCTTAGAACTTAAACATTTCATGCAATGGGACTTTTTGACTGCCTATGAATCTGTCCTTGTTCTATGAAGTGCACCTGATTTCTAATTCAGTTTACCTGTTTGTTCAATATCTGGTTGTTCTGAACTTTAGCCAGAGAACTAGTGCAAATGTGAATAACTTTATAAAGGGTACTGATTTTGCTGGACGATTGTCTGAAATTGTGCTTGACTTTTGAGGATTTCACAAAAATGAGCTTACAGACCCAAACTAGAAGCACGTTAGAAGCAAATAACTTGAGGTTAACAGATACACCAAACAGTGAATAGCAAAGAATTAGTCAATAAAAATAGAAACAAGAGAGAAAATGAGTGATAAAGATCATAAATGCAGTTTGTTCACATAGTAATAAGATCCCATGTTATGATGTCCTGTGAAGCAAAGAAGATCAACCTTATTGAGCTGATAGCACCATATGAAGAATGATGCGAGGATATGTTTCAGAAGAAATGTGAAGATTTACAACTACAACTTATTTTTTGCATAGTGCTCTTCACTGAGGGCAGGTGCAGAGCGCTGTTCTCAGTTAAAATACAAGTATAGATTATACTAATAACTAAATACAGAACTAGCACACATATAAAAGCAGGTTTGTTAAACACACACAAAGGAAGAAGTATGAAATGATTAAACATAATCGAAATCAACAATATCTGTCCATGAATTAATTGATGAACTATGATCTGATCGATAAATTATATAACTAGATCTAACATAAGACTGCATAGGGAAAGTTTTACAGAAAGGGTTGTGCCCAGTGGAGGTCTGATGCAGAGAATTACCTGCAATTCTATGTAGTGTTTGCTGACAGCCATGGGTTGACTGGGAGGGAGAGACATCAATTTGAGGATTCTTTGAGGAAGTAGAAAAAGACCCGTGCTGGCTCTGAAATAGGCAGGAGGAGCTAAGGTGAAGGCCAAGAGGCAAGGAGCAGCGAAGAGCTAGCACTGTTGAGCCACCCCAAGGAGAGCATTATGGGTAATGGTTCATGGTCTGATGACTGCTGGGTTTCATCTGATGACATCAGTACCTGGTAAACAAAAACAGCCATTGCATTTATTAATCAGGGAGAACTTCAGTTTACACAATTAGTGTGAACTTAAGATTTTATTGCAACACAAACTTATTTTTACCCCAGTATAATTAGCTTTAAATTTGAATTTGAGGCATAAAGAGAGAATATGCAGTGCATTACCAAACAAAACTAGGGCTGAATACACATGAAAACACCAACATTTACAGTGACTGGAAAGACCGAGACCTGGGAGCAAAGTGAAGCCAGAAAACATAAGGCATATGAATACTTGAGTGAAAATGTTACAAGTGACAATGTGCCACAACTGAGTTGCACAACACACTTTTTTCCTTTATTACAACTTATTTTGGTACAAAAGAATGAATTATTCACATGTCAGTCTGTGCACAAATTTCTATTTCTTTAATATCTGTGTATGTATATGATGTGCAGTATATGCATATGTTTTGCCAGTAAACAGTACTGTACATAGTCACAGAAAACAGCACACTCCTGATGTCTCATCACTATTTGACCTTATCGACATATTTGTTTACATATGTTATGTCTCTGCAAACCCTGTATTCCTTATTTCAAATGGACCAGTAAAGAAATTAAAGTTTTAAAAAAGGTAATAACGACAGGACTGTGATACTGACCTCAAAGAAATACTGTAACTGAGGATGAAGTCCAATCAAATGACATTCCAGCCCACCATTTTTGAAGTCCAAGCGCAGATAGTAAGATCACTATGGCAACTAAGAAAAGTAAATGAACTATTAAAAAAAAAGGTGCTGTTGTTGTTGTTTTTTTAACTTAATTTTATTTGTAAACAAAGTTTTATAACAGAACACAAGTAAACAAAAGAAAATAATATAGCAAGTACAATGCTTCACAAATGACCCAAAGAAAACTTGTCAAAGAATTTACAATACATTTTGATCTTTCTTAAATTGTCTTAAACCCCCGTCAGTGTGACCTGGTTACATGTCTATTTGCCATTCTTTCAAGGCCACACCGAGCATTCCCTTCCTCCAGAATGCCTTTCTCCACACAAGTAGGCCTTTACCAAGCTATTCTCTCTCAATCCCAAGCCTGACTTTTTTTTTTATTTAGTTAATCAGCACCCCCCATACACACACACTTTAGAATCACTGCGGTGTCCCCAGATTTGGAAGAGGCCATGTGGTGTCCGCTAATATAAAAGTTCTTCACTCTAGCTTCCCAGCTGTCCTTAGAAAGGCCAGCCTAACTTTTCTGAACTGTACCTTTTTCGTGACTTCTCTCTCTATAGTGCCATTGGAGATTGACTCACATCCACTCCAGCAGTCTGTGGTAATGCCCTCGTGGTCCTCCTGGCCCCCACTCTTTCTACCATATGCTGTTGTCCTACATGGTTTCACTCCTAGAGCAACATATACAATGGGACAGTGTGTGACTCTCCATACTGGTTTGCCATGTTACTCTCTCCTTGTCAGTATGAGCCTGTCACTTTTATGGAGTCACCCATTCCCACCTTAGTGGTGCCTTTGATTCTTGCAGCTTCTTGACAGCTAGGCACCCCTTCACAGTTTAATTATATATATACATGCATAAATGTATGTATACATTCTTGCACATACAAAATATACATTCATTGTATGGAATTATACTTTTATTTCATTATGATAAAAATTACTTCCACTTAATGTATGCAAATAATATGACACCCTAAAAGCAAAAATAACCTGCAAATTTAAGTTGTAAGTGACATACTAAACATTTTGGTTACTGCACCTAGGTAAAATGTTTTCTTTACTCTTTTATTTAACAAATATTGAAATATCCAACATTGAACTTCTTATTTTGCCTTCTACTTGCCAGTTTGGAAGGAAAACATTATCCTTTATGCATTAAACAATTTGCAATTTGTATTAAGATAGACTGGCAATTCCTGTGGGAAATAGTAATATTTTCATTGGCGCCTAATGTCATTTGTAAATTTGTAAGTAGGGAATGCAGATAATCTTTGTAATCATCTTATCACTTGTAGACTAATGAGTTGCTAAGGTCAGCAAAAAAGAAAAAAAAACAATGTAATTGAGCAAGGTTATGAAGAAGAGGAAAATAAATCATTGTAACCTGTCAAGACTTCCTCAGCTTAGGATCTTGTGCTTGATCGGCAAAATCTTCCCCATGGGGCTTCAAGTGCCAGAATTCTCTGCATTATAGGTGTGTTTGCACAGCAGGTTTCCCTTATAAACAATCTATTTTGCTGCTCATGCTAACCTTTTATTATTACCCAATTTAATGATTTATCTCTTGCCCTTTATCTTTTCCACAGTCCAGAAGTGGTGATCCTGCAACAAAATACATTACACAGATTCCAGGCAGCGCTTTCATTTCAATTTAAAGCTTCATATATTTCTTTTCCTAACCTACATCCTTTCCAGTATCATATGTAAGGCAGGAACCATCCTGATAGAAGATGCTAGTTCATGCTAGTTCGTGTTAGTCCTGGAAACATAAAAAAAGTCAATGCAGGGGATCTGTGTGTGTGTGTGAGAGAGAGAGAGAGAGAGAGAGACAGATGATCAAGCACTTAAATTGATTCATGAGCTTATGAGACTCACTCCTTAGCTTAAATCCAGTTCCCTAAATACATGGCCACTGGCTACTCTCAGGAAGGATTCTGGCTTGGATTTCCTCACTGATCTTGGGAAAGTTAGTGTTGGTGGTGTAACCTTTGACTTAAAAGGAGAAGTGATGTGGTGCCAGTGGCCTGAATGTGCAGGCACTGGATGCATGCAATATGGAAGAGTGCAGCGGTGGTAGAGTGGTGGAGGAAGGAAATGGATTCAGTAAGAGTTGCATCAGAGTGCAAGGGAGAAATACTGTACCATGTTTCACAATGTGTTAGGCTATCAGCTTCAGAAATCCACAATCTTGGACGTCGTGAAGCAGGCAGTGCCAGATTACAAATCCTTGTGCTTATGAGTCACATGATGCAACATCAAGATAAAACAGAATGGCAGTGTGGAGAATCTCAAAATAGTGTTAAATAAAATGAAATATCTTAAAAACAATGCATAACATACTGTATAAAAACATACTAATAACATTTTTTTACATTTACAGTATATAGTGCTTTTCTCACTACTCAAAGCACTTTACATAGGGCCAGTACACCCACCACACATTAGCTGTTTGGTGGTGAAGGAATGAGAGACAGTTAGCCAATTAGAGAGAGGGGATGATTAGGGGGTCAGAATGACAAGGCTATGATGGTCAGTTTCGCCAGGACTTCAGGATAAACCCTATTCTTTACAAAGGATGCCAAGGGATCTTCAATGACCACAGAGAGTCAGAACCTCGGTTTTATGTCTCACCAGAAGGACCACGCCATTTTTTACAGTACATTGTCCCCATTACTACACTGGGGCATTGGGATCCAAATTCAGCCAATGGAATAAGCACACCCCTGCTGGTCTCACCAATACCTCTTCCAGCAGCAACCCATGCTTTTCCTGGTTGGTCTCCAATCCAAGTACTGAGCCAAAACATGCTTAGCTTCAGTGGATCACCTGTTCTGAAGTGCATGTGGTATAGCTGCTGGCTGCTGTTGTACCCAACAAACCACAGAAAAGGTTAAGCAGAATTCAAAGTAGCATTAATTCAGGAAAAATGAATACAATCAAAGAACAAATCCAGCATGAAGTGTGTACATTCTGCTGTAGCCTTAAAACAAGTGACAAGCTATTTTACTTAGATTAAAATTTGAGCAGTTTTTAGAGTTTGACATTCCTGTGTGCATGTTCTTTACAGACTTGGAGAAGTGAATGTACCCAGGGTAATCTTGTAAGAGGTGCTACAAGTATATGGTGTCTCATAGGAGCTGTCTGATGGCATTTGGCCTCTGAATTTGCACAAAGTTAAGTCAGCATAATGTTAAGGTGAATCCGTTTAAAGTGCATGAAGAACAATGCCAATGGTGTACCTTGTTTCTTCTTCTGTTACCATTTTTTTCTTGACATGATATTGGACCACAGCTGAGGACTGCAAACTGTCCAGTTTAGGGATTGAATCTCTGGTCACTGCAGATGATGTTTTTATTTGGCCTTATCTGAACATATTGAAGCAGTTCACAGTCAGCATCTGTAAAAGGAACAAATTAATCTTGTTAGATTTTACCATTTTTGCTCATGAAATTCTTGAAAATCATAAATTGCAATTGATGATGTTCAAGAAAAAGCAACCTCTGAAGGCAGCTTCTAACAAAGGAGTAATTAACACAGCGGTACTGAAGTCTTGGAATTTAACAGAAGATGAATGTGAGTCGGGAGAAGTCTGTACACTGAATAGAATGAAAAAGAAGAAATAAATGAAATATCACAGCAAACATAGAGGAGGTCAAGCAAGTAAAATAGTCACAGGGCTAACATTTGTTTATTTCCAGCAGTGGAAGGTGTGAATACCAGATTAGGGTCAGAAAAGAAGAGCACAAAAAGCATAGACGTTTGTTAATATAGCAGTGTTATGAATAGCATGATATATTACAGGGACGTTGATGTTAAGGAAGGATAAGAGGTACTTCAACAACAATGTGTATTTTGTAGTTGTCATCTTGTGAGGACCTTCACAGACCAAAATGTTAATGTCTGTCCATCTGTCATGTGATTACTCATGAACTACTGGGTCTACAACCTTGATCCTGGTTTAAATTGAAAGGTTATGATCAGATATATTCTGGAAATTCTAAAAATTAAGGTAGTATCAGCCTTAGAAAAGTGAACTGTGTTTGTGGGTTAATAACAGCAAAGTGATTGCTAAACCAAGTGACATGGTATAAAAAGAAGAAGAGCAACAACATCTGCTGAGCATCAAGTCAACCATAGAGGCTGATGAAGAACAACATAATGGCAGAAAGAAAAAGAAGAGTGGTGACATCTTCTGAGCATCAAACAAATTGCAACAGACAACTAAGTAATGAAAACTGAGAAAGTATAAGAAGACAAGACACAGAACAGCATCGACAAGAAAGAAGTAATCCTGAATATAGAGCAGTTGTGCAGCACACAAATATGGTGGTTCATAGGCATGTAATGCAAAGTTACAATACAGCTGACAACTTATTTTTGTATAGTGCTTTTCACTGAATGCAGGCACAGAACTTTGTAAACAATTCGCAATTAAAATACAAGTATAGATTTTACTAATTACTAAATACAGAATTAGAGAGAGAGATTGGGAGCTGGTGCTGATAGCACATTGCTGTACCCACCACACAAAGAACCACCTGGATTGGGACCCAAGTGCAGCAAGTGACTCCTCAGCACCACACATGAACCATGGGAAGTTTTTTACGGTGGCTGGAGTGACAATCCTGCGACCAACCCCCAAGTGTACCCTGTAAATCGGAGGACCTGCTTGCAGTGCTGGATGCAGATTAACATCATACCTGAGATGAAGCAATTGCAGGTTAAGGGCCTTGTTCAGGGGCCCAATGGAGTAGAGTCACTTCTGGCCTCATAGCCACCACTCCACCCATAATACATAATAATACAGAATTAGCACACATAAAAGTACAGCTTTGTTAAAACATATGGAGAACATAGTAGAGACTGATTAAACATACATAGAAATCAACAATATCTGTTCATTAATTATTTGATGAACTATGGCTAGTTGACAACAGAGGAAACTAAAATTATTTTTTAAAAAAAGTCAAAAATAAAGTCTGATACAGTTACAGTCATCGAGACTCTGCAAGTAGCCGCCTACCCCTTCTCATGGGCATTCTATAGTGGAGTCTGTGCTGGGCCATCCAATATAATGAGAGAATCTTTCCATCCAATGATTGCAATACTTCTTTACCTGGGATGACTTTTTCATACACAGGAGAGCAACCTGGCAGTAGAGCAGTGGCACCAAGTGCCACATCCAGATACCTAAAAGACAAATAGAATAAAGGAGGTTTAGTAAAGGTTTATAAATACTGTATTACTTACATTTCTGTATGAATGATTAACAAACAGAAATGCTGTATGCACACCAAATCAGCAGCTCTAGTCAGGGTATGCTACACTACAGTAGTGAGTCTTCAGCCTGGATTTAAAGCCAAGAATGAAGAGACATCTTTTATATTAGCAGGCAGATCATTCCACAACTTTAGGGACATGGAATTAAAATCTCAACCTCCCACTGCTATTTTATTAATCCTTGGAGTCATAAGTAGACCGACTTCTTGAAATCCCAATGTGTGCTTTGGGTTGTAAGTATTGATAAGTTCAGATAAAAGAACAGTGTCTTGGCCAGTTAAGGCTTTATATGTTAAGAAGATGAGTTTGAAATCAGCCTTAAGTTCAGGACACACAATGCAGGAATGCTCTAAAGAAAGAAATGCATGTTGAAAATTGAGGAGATTGCCAAAAAACTCTGAACTTTTGAGCATATGAAATAATTGCTTTTACATTATTACGTTAATGTTTTTTTGAAGGCCGCTACTTAGCAAAGTTACATCAGTGATGTGATAAATGTCACACTGTATTTTTTAATACTGAAGACAAAAGAATGTGTTGCCAAAACAGAAAACTTTCACTTGCTCTAGATGAGCCACCAGAAGTAATAAAATACATTACGACTTCAAGAGGAACTAATAGAATTAACTATCAAATGTAAGTTCTTACGTTTGTAAATAACAGGCAGAGAGTTTACAGTTGTTTATATGGTCATGCACCAATTTATGTCTGACCGAGTTGAAGCAATTCATACTTACGTCAGAGGGTCAGTGAAAAACAATACAGTAATAATGTTCTAGAAATTGCCAAAACCACCCTCAGTGATAAATATTTTGTAACTATGATGATTATTTCAAAGGGTCTCATATATTTTCTGACTCTTGTAGAGTCCTTTAAGGTTTGTTTTGATCAGCACTGCTCCATGTGGCAAATTGTTATATATTCCACCCTCACCGCCTTACTTACACCAATACTGGTCAACCCTTCATTGATGACCCCATAACAGCAATTGCAAACGCCCCTCTTGGTAAAACAAATACAACTGGGGGTCCCCCTTGGTGTAACAAACTTAGAAGTGGGAAAACATATCATGAAGTGCTGCCGACCACTTAGGCAATCCACTCGCAACCCTCCACAACCTACTCATGAACCAACTACAGAAACCCTTGGCCTACCACCAGCAACCTGGGTCGCAACTCTGTGGTTGAGAAACACTAGCTTAGGCAACCCACTCACAAACCAACAATGGCAAACTGTGACCCACTGGCGGTACGGTGCAAAGGTTAAGATACATTGCCTTGCATGATCCAGTGTGCAGCCACCGGGCTACTCCATACCGGTATCCCATACCATTCCCACAAAGCTTCAGTTGCAATGATCTGTGCGCTTTGTGACCGACATATGGCCAATTTGACATACACCAAAATGGCCAGTCCCACATGGAGCTGTAAGTTGGCATATCATTGTCTCTGGCCTTTTAAAGAAGTTTTTAGTCGACCATTGAGAAACATATGTACCAAGATTCATGAAAATCGCTCCAGCCGTTAAGAAGTGATGCTGGAACATACATACATGCATACATACACACATTGGCATATATATATATAGATTTATTTTAGGATTATAGGTCTGAATGTTTCACTAGTAAATAAATACAATATTAGGAGCTTGTTTTACCATAGCAATACATTCAAAAAGTAACATTTCTGTTATCTAATTTGTGAGTTTTTCACATTTGTGTATACAGAGTCAACAAAGTGAGATCATTGTACACTCTGAAATGATGCCATTGTGTGTCGGATTATGGTTTCTAGTTTTTTATGTTTTGTTTTACTTTGTGCACTTACCTCCCCCAGGTTAAGAACCACCTTTTACCAACTTTTACTGATTAATTAGTTTATCTTTTCAGTTTGGGGACACTAGTTTATTATGGTGGAGCAAACGGTCTGGGATTTCTTTTTAATTATGTGTGAGTTATCTTGTATAAATTAGTGTCCCACTCAACCCACCATAGGTGTAATACTTGGGATTCAGCATTGCTGTTATCCTATGGGTGGGATACTATGTACCCTTGTATCAGCTCTTGAGATCACTAGATGTAATAGGTCTAAAACTCCTCCAAAGACTTCTGCACTTTCAGACCAGTGATAAGAGTGATTTTACTTTACTTTCTTGATTAAAATGAAACCATTTGGGACCCTTCATGAACCTTTTAGTTAGGGGTTGTTTAAATTTGCTTTATGGTTTTAAAAACATTGAAATATTAATTAAATAATGTTTGGCCTTTTCTGAAATGTTTAATGAGCAGCTAATTTCTTTGCAGGAATGGACGCAATGGCAGTGTTTCAGTACGTGCTATGGAAGGCCAAAAAAGCAAGCATAATGCCAAGCATTTTCCATGGAGAGGCTCCTGAAGGTTACAACATCCTAGATGTTGGTGGCAATACTTATCTGTTTGTTGGTGGCATAACTGGCAAAGCAAAGGTATGAATAAGTGCCAAATTTTGATTTCTGTAAATATAGTAAATAATGTAAATATTGCACAGTTAAGCAAAGATTATCCTAATTATGAAGATTTAACAGCATATCACTGCTCTTACACCTTTGAACACTTAAACCAACAATTGTGGAAAAAAAAATAAATGTTTTTTCCCTAGTAGTTTTGTAATTCAGTTCATCAAAACCAAGTTAAAAGCAGAATTAGAAAATTATGTATGCCTCATTATACTCTATGGTTACCACATAGTATTTGTGTCCTTTTGTCCCTCCCTCCAGAAGGACAATTCATATTTTTATTACATTTTTAGTTAATATTTGTATTTAATCTGATTTACAGATCACAATGTAAAGGCATAGCGATTAGCACTATTACTTTACAATCCCAGGGATTTGGGTGGGATTCTAGGTCTGATTACTGTCTTGCAGAAATTGCATATTCTTCTTGTATTTGTGTAGCATTTCTCTGGTTAAGTAGCTTTTCTGTCATGAATGAAAAATAAATTGTAGTGTGTGCAATTTAGATTAGTTGTTTATTGTTGCTGCGATGGACTAATGCCCTGACTACAGGGTTCCTGTTGTAGTGATACACATAGCATGTCAGAATCAGAATTTCTTTTATTCACCAGTAATTAATGTACAGGAATTTAACTTGGTAGCTTTGGAGCTACTTATAGCATAACACAACATCACACAGAAATAACATATATAACCTAAGTTAAACAACATGCATTATGAAGAGTTGCAGAATATTGTAAATATAAAGGAGATGTGCAAATGGTGTGCAAGTGAAGTAAGTGTGTGTATGTATTGTGTATATGGACATGCAAACACATCCATGTACATACACTGTATATACAGTACATACTCCTACGCTGACACCTTCATGCACATAAGAAAGAACACAAGCTTGAAAACCACGCTAAATTACTGGTTTGTGAGGGTTATGGCTCTGGTAAAGAAACTGTTAGTTTTGGTTTTAGTTGACCTAAAGTGTTTACCACAGGGGACTTTTTGGAACAAGTGATGACCTGGGCTTAATGAGTTCATGGTGATCCTTTTGGCACAGTTTATAACAGTAGATACATACAGGTCTGCAACAGATGGAAGAATACAGCCAATTATTTTTTCAACCATTGTAATTTAGAGTGGACCATTGTCAAACTAAACCAGACAGCAATGGAGAATGTGATCACACTTTCATTTATGGCTTTGTTGAATTGGCCTAGGATGGAATGGGAAATATTTCATTTTTTTACTTGGCGTAAAAAGTACATCCCCTGATAGCCTTTTTAGTGATGGCAGTGTTATTAAAGTCCCAGCTAAGAGTGTATATAATAGTTGTCCCCCAAAATTTGAAGGATTCCACCTTATTAACTATAGAATCATTCATTTCTAGAGGTAGAGAGATTGTATCTACTGTTTACGAAAGTCAATTAACATCTCCATTGCCTTGGCAGTACTGAACACCAGGTTATTTGTAGCACACCAAGACAAAATACAAGTCACCTCCTTTCAATTTGTTGTGTCATTACCGTTAGTAATTAGTCCAACAATGGTGGTGTCATCTGCAAACATAATGATTTTTACTGAAGGGTCTGTGGACCTACAGTCATTGGTGTACAAAGGGTAAAGTAGCAGGAACATACACAGCCTTAAAGGCCACCTGTTCTGATTGATATGGACAGTCTGAGAGGTGGGAGGCCATTCAAACATACTGTCTATCTATTATAAAAAGAAATCCTGTCCTGGAAAGCAAAAAGCAAGTCTACGATATGTGATCTTCTCAGGAGACATTTTAAAGACCCGCGAGACCAAAGAGACGCCCTACTTACAATCTATCAAATAGGACAATAGGCAGCAAAACATTCAGTCTTGTGAAGGATTTGAGCACACACAGATCCAGGACTCTCAGCTCATATAAAGCGATAAGGTATGTTATGAATTAAATGTCGACATCTAAACGAAGAAGAAAGCAGCGCGGAGAAAAGAGACTCAAATGCGTTGGACAGAAAAAAGAGCAAAAAAAGAATAATCAAGGTGCAAATTCAGAAAATAAGGAAAGTAATTATCAGCCTGGAACAAGTGGAATTGAAAAAAAGCACATCCAATCCGGCTCAGAATTAAATGACAGTGAGTAAAAAACAAAGTAGAACTTCATAAAGACATTTACAAACGTTGCCGCTAAACACATGCAGAGCAGGTTAGAGACTATGAAACCAGGGAAATTAGAAAGGCTCAAAAAAAAGAAAAAAACGTTGGCGCTATACACATGTGGAGAAAGTTAAAGGATATGAAAGTAGGAAAATTAGAAAATATAAAAAAGTAAAGATCGCAGTAGCGCAAACAAACAAACTGCCTCATTTAACTATGTACCAGTCTAACTTTGGTTTTGCACAATAATTACTACACTATTGCACCTTAACACTTAATTCTACTTTATTCACATAATTGTACTTATTTATTATGTTCTACTATACTGTTATCTTTCAATCTATGACTTTTTGTTAATCTAACTGGTATTCTTCTAACTTTGCACAGTTTTTGATAAGCGGATCAGGATGCATTTTACTGCGTGTTGTCCTGTATAACTATGCATGTGACAAATAAAGAATCTTGAGAATTTCAAAAACGGAGTTTACCGCACATGCATTTATTGGTTACTTTGTTCATGTATATATATATTTATCTGTCTGCTTATTTAAAAAGCTACATTTACCCCAGGAGTCAAAAACATTCTGTCAAGCCCTTGTACAAAAACCTAGACAAAAGCTGGGGTATCACCTTGGTAACCCCATGTACTTTTGGAACTGTGAGAGGAAAATAGCACAACTTTACAGACAGGAGTCCAATGCAGAACTCTAGTTACTTTTTTACTTTGCAAAAAAAAATTATTAACTGCTGATGATGTAGATCGTTTTGTCTGTGCTGAAATTCCAAACAGAGAAACCTTTCCTGACCTCATTAAAAAGATTCAGCATACTGGGACTTGCAAGATTACAAATATTGTTTTTACAGAAGTTCTGAAATAAAAGTGAAACTAATGAAATAGCAACAATTCAAAGAAAAAAAAAATCTTAAAAGTGTGTATCCGGAAAACCAAACACGGGGGTTGGCGAGCGAAGCCCCCTAGTAATAATAATAACAAAAGATTTATTACTATTTACAAGACATTTGTATCTTTTTTAATAGAATACAAAAGTGCAACACATCAGCAGAGACAGTTTAGAAACCCTTCAGCGCGACTTCAAAAAAAAGAACGTGCCAACGGATTCAATCATGACACGCCACTTTGAATTTTCTTCCTTTAAAAGACCTATTTTTTCTGACTTTTGACTATGATTTCGGAATTTCTGCTTTGTTTTAATGAAATATATGATTGCGTGTCTCTGACTGCGTTGTTTCTTCTTTGATCTCATGGAGGCACAGTGGTACAGTGGTTGGCACTGCTGCCGCACAGCTCAGGTCACCTTTTTGGCCACAATAATCGGTTCAGTATAGTTGGCAGATGTTTCCCTAGCCCTCAGGGACACTTTAAAGACAACTGCACCATTATAGTCCAGTCAAATCTAGTTCAGTTAGTCCTTCCCCATTGACTTTAATGCAGTTCAACGAGTTTGGCGAATATCACAAACATTTCCGTGATTTCAGAGAACTAATGTTGAAGCGAACTCGGCAATGTTCGCTCATCACTAGTTAGAACTAACTATTAAAATATTAGAACAGATGTAAGTGCAATAAGAATGTAATCAACAAGACCGCTTATTTGATCTTTTTTGGGAACTAGACCAATACCAGAAGATTTAAAGCAATCTGGAACAGCACACTGTGCAAGACATGTAACCGAAGAGAGGAGCAATCTGACTTGCAGTGTTTGATTGTGGTGCATGAGACGGAATCAGACTGGTAGACTTTTTGCAGTTCTGTCTTGCAAACAGCTTCCAGACATTGTAAATTCTTAATAAACAATGAAGAAGAGGAGTGAGACTTTCCCGAAGAAGTGACTGGTGACAGAACCACTTCAGGATGGGAGGAGCAAAAGGATTATTAATAACACTGTCATTCAGCTCATGAATGTTTTCACAAGTATTTTTAAAAACACCCCTATCATTCCAATCCAAACAAACTTATACTGTTTCTTCTGCCTCAGTAGATGATGAATGTATAGATTTTGTCATTTCTTTAGCTGATTTTTGCCTTGGCTTATCAATGGGTAGCAACTGTTGCATAACATAGCCAGAGTTACTCAGCTGTGTGCAAAGTAAATCCCAGTATTTGTCCTGTATAGCACAGTAGCAGTGATCTAAAGGCGGAGTGGTGGCTCAGAGGCTAGGGATCTGCACTGGCAATCGGAAGGTTGCCAGTTCGAATCCCGTAAATGCCAATAGGGACTCTGCTCTGTTGGGCCCTTGAGCAAGGCCCTTAACCTGCAATTGCTGAGCGCTTTGAGTAGTGAGAAAAGCGCTATATAAATGCAAAGAATTATTATTAAAGAATTATTCCCATCTCTGGTAGGGCATTTAACTAGCTGTTTGTATCTGGGTAGCTCGATGGTTAAGTCTGTGTGATTAAAGTTGACTCATCACTATAATCGGGGACTGTTCTCCAAACTTGTAATGAAATCTGCTAAACACTATAACAATGCATTTAGACCAGAAAATTAACATTTACCATATTTCTTTTGTTTGAATTACCTAGACAAAACTTATGTCAGAAGGCAGGCCAAGGAAAAAGCCGAAAGTCATAATACTGATTGTCTTTAACAGAGGAGTTTTTCAATGTCAAAGTCAAAAGAAAACATAACACAAGGTTGAAAACAGACTGACCAGAAGGTCTCTAACAAAACTATGCCCTTTGAAGAAGGCTGCTGATATATACCGTATATACTCGCGTTTAAGTTCTCCCGCATATATGTCAGGGCTTGATTTTGAAGTGTAATTTCCGGTATATTATAATGTCAGTTGTATAAGTCGAATGCGGAAAGCTCACGCCATTGGTTCAAGAGATTATGATATGCTAACGTCTACCTGAGCACACTGCCTTTTTTTTCCTATGTATTGTGCTTACGTGACCATACGGTAATACCCGAACTATTCCGAAGCGACATTTGCACTGTTTCGTGTTTTTTGTATCTCCTACCCTCATACACCTTTATCGTAAGAGCATCCCTTATCTGCAATGGAGCATTTCATCAGAAGAAAATATGAAGCTGGTTTCAAATTAAAAGTCGTTGAAGTGGCAAAAGAAATTGGTGACTGTGCTGCTGCAACAAAATTCGATGTGTCTGAGAAACTGATGTGAGATTGGAAGAAGCAAGAAGATTTAAAAAAATGTAAGTGTCATATTTTTGAACGGGCGTATAAGTTGGGGTCTGATTTTATGATGGATTTTTTGGGTTTCAAGACCCGACTTATACGCAAGTATATATGGTATATCATCCAGTGACAGAATATTGCAAGTCACCATCTTTTATCGTCACAGGTCGGTAATGTCACAACTGCACCAGTAAAGCATCTACCTACATGGCAGCCATTACTATGAGGATAACGCAATAATTATCCACACTTTTATGATAATTTTGTTTGAGTTAGCTGTATAACTTTCCCTGTGTACATGTGAAAATATGGTGTGTGCATGTGTGGACACTGTGGTAAAGTTTTGACCTTAATCAGTCAGTTCCTATAGTTTTTTTCTTGAAATATATATAAAAACATAAGAAATTTAACAAATGAGTGGAGATCATCAAGCTCATTTGTTTAGCTAATAATAGCTAAGCTGTCCCAATATGTCATCCAGATACTCCTTAAAGGATTTCAAAGTTTCTGCTTCAGCTGCACGTCTTGGTAGTTTGTTCCATATTCCCACAGCTATTTGTGTACAGAATTGCTTTCCGTCTTAAGTCTTAAATGCACTTCCCCTTATTTTCCAGTACATAATTCTCCCTTACACTGATCTACTCTATCAATGCCTCTGAGGATTTTCAAGACCTGGATTAGGTTCCCACATAGCCTACTCTGCTCAAGACTAAATAGGTTTCATTCTGAGTCTTTCAAAATCTTAAGTCCTGGAATGCACTCAGTTGCTTTCTTTTGCACCGCTTCAAGTTCTGCTATGTGTTTTTTGTAGCATGGTGACCAGAACTGCACAGTATTCCAGATGCACTCTAACTAGTGCATTATATAATCTAATCATAATGTTTCGTCACTCTGCTGTGCTCTCCTTTTGCCTCCAGTAATGGCAGAGAGCAGTGATCCAGATTTTATGGGCTGTTGTCAGTGTTGTCATTGGAAGTAAACATGGACGAGTGTCCCATTCCTTCTTCGTGTTTAACACTTGTCCAACCATTTTTGAATGTGTCAATCCATTTGTACACACCCAGTCATGGTAAAACACTGTGTTCCATATTGTGCAGAAAGCCTTATATTAGATTTCATCCTATGGTACACCTTCAGCTCATAAAAGGTGGATAACTGCTCACTATTCTTCTTTGGTGCAAATGGAGCACAAAGTGGCCATGTTTACTTCTAGAAAACAACCAGAAAAACTGACTGATCAGGGTCATTCAGATGCACCGTGTTTATGTTCGGTGAGAGCCAACCGAGGCAAAATTATTACAAAAGTGTGAATTATTATTGGCATATTCTCATGGCTTCAACTATCAAATAAAATGCAGCATAAATAAATAAATAAACAAACAGCAATCCCATAAGAATATTAATTAAAAAAAACAACATTAATGAAGTAATGTTCACAACATCTGCCTTGCACCAACATTCAACTGGAATAAACATGTTTGAGAATGTTACATTACTTACATGGATAGCCTCCAGTTCCTCCCAACAATGTAATGGGATAAATAAGAGTTCACAAACTGATGATTGAATGGTAGTGTATAGTACAGACACTTACAAGAAATATTCTTCATTTGGAGTACTTGCAATGTATGTGACTTGTGCAGGGCTCATAGTAAGTCAGCAGCATGATTAAATTGGCAGTCTTCAGCTTTAGAGTCACCTTAACAACTAGGACATACTGCAGGGGAAAGATTTGCACATCTCAAAAGTGGTCAAATAATAGTGCGTATTGTATTGATAATATAATGCAATGGTTTCTTATCTGAAAAGTCAGTAAAGAAATTTAAATTAAAGCAGGTCACACTGTCTGCCTCTGTGTTCACCTGAATTTCCTGTTACAGAATGTAACCTGTTTAAACGTAAAAGATGGCCTAGCACTTTCATGTCTTGGGCTGAACCCGTTCTCTTTTCTTTTTTGTACTCTATTGCCTATAAATGAGGCAATTTTAGAATGTGAATAGTTACAATAAGAGATATTGTGCTAGAATGACTTGTTCTTTGGTTTTTATGTCTGCTCATATTATTCTCACATCCTTTCTGCTGTGACCATCTACAATACATAATAGACATTTTTGACAGTCTTTCTGTGTCATACTTTTGCTGTGTCTGCTGCCCTCTGCTGAATAGGTGTACACACTGTACATTATATAACTGACACCTCAGAAACTGCAGAACTGGAATAAAGTTTAGGTAATTGTAAACGCTGTAATGAAATAAATAAAGCAAACTATTAGCAGTTTTGTGCCTGTTAGCACAGGTTTGCATTCTATAATTTGTATCTACATATGATGCTACGTACATAGCACGTCTAAAAAGACCTTTGAAAAGCAAGAAAATAAAGCAAAATCACTCTGAATGAGCTTTCCAAGGTCTGAAATCTTGCAGATAATTTGGGAAATAAACATTTCTACCAGTAAATGGTGTAGCAAGGCCACTAATAAAACTTTAAATAGACCACATGCTTTTGACTGATTTTTCAAAGCAAAATTCTACCACCTTAGCCTCTCATTGTTATGAAGTGAGCTTCTAAAGAGTGGGTCATTGGACAGAAAGAGGCTAAAAGAAGAAAAGTACACTATCATGCTAAAAAAGAGTGACCCATCCCCAGTAAAGGACTAGAAAATGTCATTGGGGGCAGGGGCCAAGGTCAGAGTGGTTCCCAGTAAGTGGCTGATTAGGTTGCTGCCTTAATGTGTTTGTTTCCTTCTCTCTCTACCTTTAGTTCTCACTCAACTGCCCCTAAAATGGAAAAACTGGCTAAAAAATACCCTTGTATGGACACCGGCACCTGTGATCCAGAAGATACTGTGGCCCCTTGCTAGCCCTATATGGCCTCTGTCTTTTAATAGATGGCTAGATACCCGATAGGTGGTCAGTCCTTTTGCATTCTAGGAGAACATTGCTTGTTTCCACCCAGGCTGTTCCTATCTTTCTTCTGCATTGTTCCTTCTGATGATTGTATTTCTTTGGCACCATTACTGTCAGGATCTACTGCCCCTTCTGAAACTGGCATACATGGGACTTCTACTACTATCAGCATGGTGTTCTTCTTCTCTCTCTCTCTCTCTTCAAAACCCCCCCATCCCCCCGAAGGTCTCCAGCAAATTTTTTCTCTGTTCTGAGCAACAAGGGGGCTCCGCCCCCTGCTCGCTTCGCTCGCCTACCCCCGGCGTTTTGAACCCGTGCCCGCTGGGCAGCTACGTGTCCGGATGACGCACGTTTAATACGGAGCGTTTGCCCGTGTCATTCTGGAGTCCCCCACTGGTAATACAGAGCTGCGTCCGTACTATTACGCGGTGCATTTTGGACCACTGCGGACCCCGTAGTTTTTCTCGTTTCAGTTTGTATCTTTGGTCAGTTGAGCTCATGTTTTTCAAGCTTTTGAATTCCGGTCTTCATTATCTGTAACCTGCTGTCCATGTGCGTGGCCCCCTTGTTCAACCTGTTTATGACGTTTTACTTTGCTTTCTACTCTGTCTTTAATTTCTGACCTAGCTTTATTCCGGTTTTGTTTCAATGACACTGGGTCCGTGGTGATTATATGTAAAGGAGGCAGTCTAATTTTACCCTTTTGACAACTACGTGTAAATTCATTATTTGTATTGCCAGTTGTTTCTTCTGGGAAGTTAAGTGAATGACAATGATTGCAAATGACATTCATTAATCCCAATGAATTTTCCTCAATAGTGGACTCATTATTGAAGGCGTTGTCAGCCAACTGGCGTAAGCATTTAGCAGGTGTCTGGCGTTGATGTCCGCGACGGGCATGTTTTGCTTGTGGCGTTTGACTGACGCGTTGTTGCATGTACATTATTTGTGACGCGCTATTTTGTAGTTTTAATTGATTTGCCACCGCTTTGCGAAATAAGGAGGATCGCACTCACTGTTAATATGTATCCTTTTCTGCAGTTGAACGGTTAATAGTGCTTTATTGTAAGGAGATACACCTATGCTCACACCTATGCTGCCTAGTGTGAAGGTGTTCAGATGACGTATGTTTAATATGGACGTTTCCTTTAGAAATGTGGTTTTGGGTGTCACTTCTTATTGGGGGGGGGGGGTTGAGGATTGTTGTTGCGCAAGCGTCTTCTTTCTTTTTGTGTCCCATGGGCTTGACACCTACGCCGACACCCATGCTGCCTAGTGTGAAGGTGTCGACGTTCACTTTAGAATATGTGGCTTTGGGTGTCACTTCTTATGGATGTGTGGGGGGGATTGTTGTTGCGCGAGCGTCTTCTTTCTTTTTGTGTTCCTGTGTCTTGTTTGAATCCCCCTCTTTGTGTGTGTCCTGTCCCTTGCTTGTAGGGTCTGTGGGGTGGTTTTGTGTTCTTTTTTTATTGTCTTCCATGGGCTTGTTGAATCCCCCTCTTGGTGTGTGTCCCGTCCCATGCCTGTAGGGGGGGGGTGGTCGTGCCTTGCCATTGTGCGCTCGTCTGTTCTTTTTTTTTGTTGTGTTTAGTTTCGTGTGCAATGTGTTTTGTGCTTTGCCCGCGGTTGAGTACTTTTTTATGTGCCTTTTCCTTTTTTCGGTGCTTGTGTGACTCCTTTTTGTATGTGCTCACTCCTTTTTTCTGTGGTCTTGTCCGCCACTCGCGGCCCCTCATCCGCCTTTGTCGCCCTCTTTTGTCCGCCTTTCTCCGACTCTCGCGGACTGTTTTTGCGCCTGCGCCTCTCGCGGACCCTCATCCGCCTCTCTCGCCCTCTTTTGTCCGCCTTTCTCGGCTCCTCAGCCGACTCTCGCGGACTCTTTTTGCGCCTGCGCAGTACGTCTTTTTGCAGCTACGGCCCATGGCCGGATGTGCCTGCGTCCATCATCCGGTTTAGCATTCTCGGTTAGTAATATAGATCCTTTTGAGCATTCCATTCTTTACGTTTACTTCAATCATCCTGGAGCATACAGGTTTCAATTCAATTCATGGCTTGTGGTTTGAGGAGTCTTTCCCAGAAGCACTGGGTGAATGACAGAAAATGACTTTGTACAGGATGCCAGTCCTCTGCAGGGCATACATGCCAAAATTCTAGTGACAAATGCCTTTCAAAAAGGTTGACACAAATTAGGCTGCTCTATCAAAGAAAGTGGAATCTTTGAGGTCTGACAGTGTCCCCTGTTTTTTTTTGGCAATTTGTTAAAAACAAATACATGTGCAGCTTATGGATAGTTATTAGCAACATAGAGAATGGCTAAATATTCTGTTGAATAAGGAATATCAATAAGAAAGTACATGGCTATATGGCTCCAAGGCATTCCTTGGGATAGGAATTGGGTTAAAAAGACAGCAAAAGAACAATGAATATTTTAGTTTGTTCCACGAAGGGCTCACATGCAGTATAGTCCTGTGTCTTTTTTTATGGATTCCCAAAGATGGTGTCTATTGCATCTATTGATTGCTTTAAATGTACTTGAAAAACCTGGATGCTCACCAGTGAATATAAATAACAATCTTGTCTTGTTTGCACAAGGTATTACACTAGATGGAATGGCACATAATGTAATATCAATTGAAATGCTACAAATTTGTGGTTGATGAAATTTAATGTAAATGAACATCAAGTATTACACATTAGACATAAGTATTATGTGTATTACACATTACACATAAGAAATAAAAATATTAGATTTGATTGCATATTGAGAGGTTTGAAACTTAAAAGTACACATTGTGAGAAGGGGTCACAGTGGACTTATCATTATCTACAACCAGACAGTGTAAAGAAGCCATTGAGAAGTTTAATGGGATATGGGACTATATCACACTAGTAAGGCCTCTCATGTTTTACCATGGACAGTTGTAGTCTCCATATTACAAAACAGACAGAGCAGCACTAGAGAAAGTCGAGAGAAGAGTGACTAGACTGATTACAGAACTGAGACCTATGAGCTAGAGTAAAGATTGAAGGAGCTAGACCTTTTAAATTTAAGAAAATGGAAATGAGGAGGTGTTGAAGTGTATACAATCATGAAGAGAATTAGTATAGCCAAAACCAGAAGTTACTTTAAAGTTAATTTTACAACAAGAACACAAGGACACAGATGGAAACTTGTCACATATGACTTTTCCACAAATGACAAAGTTTTCTTCATAAGGAAAACAACAGACACATGGAATGCATTGCCAATGAGTTGGGGTACAGATGTTATTTTGTTACTTTGAAGAAATTAGGTGAATAATGTTGGCAATTCTTGTCAAACTTGTGAAAAATTGTTCTTGTTTTAATTGTTTAATTGTGTTATGTATGGTGCATGACTGGTTTCTGGACCAAAAAGCCATCTACAGGAATCTTGGAGAAATCAGCCTTACTATTTTGGATGTATTTAATATGCCCTTCAACAACAGGAATCATACTTCTTACATTAATATATCCAGTTTATCTCATCACAGTGTTGTGCTGTATGCAAAAAAATATCATTCGCAATATTTTGGACTCCGGTTATTAAAAAAAAAAAAAAAAGTTAAATCATTGCCAGAAAAGCAGGACAGGATGGCTAGATTCCCCCAATTCTCCTTAACTCTTTTAAGGCGGGTGTCAACTTATAACAACATATAGTAGTGCCTTCAAGCCGCTACATGAATGCATTCAGTGCTATGATCTGCTGATGCTCACTTGCATCAAAATCAGAGTGTGATAAGTCAGATTATTTATCATTGCACATTTGCTTTGCTCTCTTGCCAGATCTGCCTTTATTTCTGGTGGCCGGCAGCTGCTCTGCTGCCCATTACTGCTGGCTGCTGAAAAAATATTCAGCCCTCAAAGAGTTAAACAATTTCTTTAGGTAATTGTACTGGTTCAGTATATTTGGGTTAGTTTTCTATCAACACGTTCAAATAAATATATGTCACTTGTCACTTTATATATTGTACATGTAGTTTGAGAGTGAACTGTGTCCCAGAAAATGGAGATGAGTGATTTTAAAAAATTCTAGTTCTAGAAATTCATGTTTGATCCTGAATTGTAGAAAAAAAATAAACAAGGATGGGGACACAGACATAAACTAAATGTAATGATCACCTGGTGGTATGCCAGTCTCAAGTATCCAAAGTGGCTTGGCTGGACCACAGTATAGACCAGGACCTCCTAATTTACTAATACCAACTGACCTCATTAAATTACCTGCTATTAATAGAGTTAGTGTGCAACAACCATGCTCAAGGTGCTTCACCTAGTCTCAGAAAGAACAGCAAGTATATATAACATTTGATACAAAAAATACTTGCATAGAACACTAAGAACGTATAACAGTTTTATGTGGATACAGATATACAAAGCATAAAATAGAATAAAAGAAAATAAAGCAGAGTAAAATATAAAATAAAATACTAGAAGGAAAGCCTGAACAAATAACATAACTTGTGATATAACACACACACATCTGGACAGAGAGGTAAACTGAAAAAAGGGTCAGAATGTTAGGTTAAGTTAAATTCCTGAACAAATGAGATTGAAGTTGTTTTTTGAAAGAATGAATTGAGTCAGCTGATCTAATTAATTTAGGGATGTCATTCCAGAGTCTAGGAGCTATAGAGTGGAAGGCCCTGTCACTCATAGAGTGCAGGTTAGTGTGAGGCACAACAAGATTGCCAGAATCAGAGGACCTTATTGGGCGAACAGGAGCCTAGTGATTTTTAATCAGCTGGAGCTGTGATAGAAGATTACAAGCGGCACCTGCCAGTAGGGAGTTACAATAATCGATGTGAGATGTGATAAAAGTATGGAAAAGTTTCTTAACATTAGAAAAGGAGACGAATGGGTGAACACGGGATACGTTATGGAGTGGAAGTAAGAAGGTTTCTTAATGTGCTTTATGTCCATGTAATAAGAAAGGGAGTAATCAAAATGACACCAAGATTCCTTAGAGTAGAAGAAGATCTGCTGAGATCATCGACAGGAGTGATTGAAAAGTAGCAAATTTTCTTAAGTTGAGTTTTAGTTCTAATTTGCAGGAGTTCAGGTTTTTTGCAATTTAATTTTTATAAGAATTAAGCTTCATCCACATTTTAATTTCAATCAGGCAAGCTGTGTGCTCAGAAAGCTCTGATGAACATCCACTTTTAATATTGAAATAGATCTGGGGTCATCTGCATAAAAATGATAAATAACTTAGCCCAATGCTACAAATAATATGGCCATTGAGAAGCATATAGATGCAGAAGAACAGAGGGCCGAAGACAGAGCACTGAGGAACTCCTTGTGTGACTGGCGTTGAGCTGGATCTCCTGTTGCCAAGACTAACAAACTCCTATCAGTCAGATAGGACTTAAGGCACTGGAGGGCAGTGTCAGAGTTATCCAGAATATTCTCCACTCTGGACAGTAGAATGTCATGTTTGATAATGTCAAACTGCTGCACTGAGGGCTAACAGAATTAGGATGCTGGTTTGCCCAGAGTCTGCTGCTGTAAGTAAATCATTGGTTACCCAAAGCAGAGCAGTTTCACATCTGTACTGCTCTTTGTAACCAAACTGAAGGAGTGCTACGATTTCTGCAGCCCTGAAGCTGATTAAGCAAACTCAGAAATGGCTTGATGGAAAGATGGATAGATAAATGCACCTCACTTGCATTCCGAGAAAATAAAAATCATTACCAAAATATTTTATCTGTCAAAGTATGAACCCAAACTCAACCTCTTTGAAGAAGGCAGAATAGAAATGTATTTTAGAAATTACTGAGAGTACACATTTCAAGGTATTTTGGCTAAATCAGTATCATTTATATTTAACATTGACATTTTTGTTCCATAACTGTTACTGTAATAGTGTGGATATAGACGTATGCAAATTAAGTTTGTTATATATTTGACTTTGGGTAATTTGGCTTTGCACACCACCTGGGCGTGTGATAATCTAATTAAACTTTCTGCAATAAACTATAATGCTGTAATTTAATGCATCTGCTTTTCCATCTGGGCAGAATTTCATGTTTTGGAAAGGTAATGACCCAAGACACACACCTAGCAGTAACAAACATTTTTGGCAAGTGAAATGGACTTCCTAGTCCTTAAGGAATCATAATGGCTAGCTTTATGTCTAGACCTTATTCCCTTGAAAACAAATCCCTGATTTATTAAATTTGACAATAGTGGCAAATGATTACGAAACTCTCTGCTGATAAGAGTTTATGGGGCAATTTGGAACAAATTGTGCCAGAAAAAGATGCCTGGGCGAGAAGCCAAAAAGGTGTCAAGATTTTCTTGATCCCTATAGAGAGAACAGCTTGATGGAGCAGTACCTGCCATGGAAAGTTTGAAAGTTTCTTTAATTTTAATACGTGTGAAATTCCACAAATAATAAGCACACTCTGTGACATTACAATAAAAAAATAAAAACTGATAGGAGATGCTTTATAGGACAAACATGGGATATAAAGGAAAACAAGAAATGGTAACGGTTGTGCAGCTTAACCATAAATTTTCCAAAATCATGGTGTAGTGTACGTAATAAAATTTAAAAGGAAATGTAGAATGTAATCCATAAGATTAAATATTACAGGAAAAAAGTAAATACCCACACTCAAAATGTTTTGAGTATTCAAGTACCTCTCTCTGTATTCGCTCTGTTTGCATGCTGTTCTTCTTCCAGTGATTTATAAATGTACTCTTAAACTTCCAATATGTTAAGTAAGTTTTATTAGTTACTTGGTATTTTTGCGTTATAATCATGTGGTAGTCTGAATAGCCCACCTCTCAATTTACAGTTTGAGAGGGAGACACTGAAAGATTATAGGAAACATCTCCTGGGTAGTGAGCCAGTCTTGGTGTGAAGGATAAAGAGATTGGAGTTTACTGTATGCTGTCAGTTTGTACATTTAGTTAAATAACATTTTAAACTGTTCAACAAGGCAAAACCCACAACTTGAGACTTTTTACCCACTGCTAGAATTAAATTAGCTTGATATTTACAGGAAAAACGAAAACCTGGTGACTATGCTCCTGATGACGTAATCAAGCCAGCAGCTCATCTTCGTCGATATGATACATGGTTGAAGTGCTTTCCTTCTCATAGGCCTTCACATTTAATACACACCCTCTTCTCTCAGATAGAAGTTTAGTATTTTCCTGAAATACTTTTATACCTAGCAGGAATGAAGTTAAGATACAAAGGTATTCATTCATTTAAATGCAAAGCGAGTGTTTGATCTCTGAGCAGTGATCCATCCTTAATTATCTTCTGATTTCTGAGTCAGCAGGATAAGATAACAATACAAAAGAAACAGTGACTCACACATGTTTATTTTTCTTTAAATTATTAAAGTTTTTTTTTTCCTATTATGCCCTGAGCGCCTTTGCGTGTTTGTGTGTGTAATTGAATGAGATTTTATGAACAATATAATTGAACTGACAGCATGAGACAATTCACTTCTTGACAGCTCCATATCAGAACCCCATTGTGCTCACAGTCAGCAGCTCCATAACTTACTTTACAAGAGGTCTGATAAGTGGGCACTTGAAAATGACAGTATCAATCACACCGAATACAAGTATGAAAGCATGTTGAATGAATTTCAGGAATCGCTGCTCTCACTTTTTATCTTTAAGTTAAATATTATTAAAAAACATGGCTTTCTATTTTCAGATTTGCCTGCAAATTATGACCATTGTCATTTTGAGCACATCTGTTTCCAGGTTTCCTGCAGCTCTTTTACAGATGAAATCATCTGCATTGCAGTGAAAGAGAAAATAGGACAATTTAAAATAATATGTGAACTTTTGTGAACAAAAGCAATTAAGAAAATGTTAGTGACATGATTGTAGTCTTTACTTTAAATGAATGTTGCTTATTTTTTTTTTCCAGTTAATGAGACATATTTGGATATTTTTCAATATTAAGCTGTATGTTGTTTTTTTTTTTTTTTTTTTAAATATCTATGTTTTTATTGGGGTGGGGGACATTGAGTCCAAATGGGCCATGTTCCGTGCCTCTATTGTTGAGGTGGCTGACCGGAGCTGTGGCCGTAAGGTGGTCAGTGCCTGTCGCGGCGGCAATCCCCGAACCCGTTGGTGGACACCGGTGGTGAAGGATGCTGTCAACCTGAAGAAGGAGTCCTACCGGTCCCTTTTGTCCTGTGGGACTCTGGAGGCAGCTAATAGGTACTGGCAGGCCAAGCGGAATGCGGCTTCGGTGGTTGCTGAGGCAAAAACTTGGGCGTGGGAGGAGTGTGGGGAGGCCATGGAGAAAGACTTTCAGATGGCTTCCAGGAGATTCTGGTCTACCATCCGGCGTCTCAGGATGGGGAAGCAGTGCAGTGTCAACAATGTATATGGTGGGGAAGATGTGCTGCTGTCCTAGACTTGGGACGTTGTTGGTCGGTGGGGGGAGTACTTTGAAGACATCCTCAGTCCCATTAACATGCCTTCCAATAAGGAAGTAGAGCCTGGGGACTCGGAGGTGGGCTCCCCCATCTCTGGGACTGAGGTCACCGAGGTGGTCAAAAAACTCCTTGGTGGCAGGGCCCCGGGGGTGGATGAGATACGCCCGGAGTTCCTCAAGGCTCTGGATGTTGTAGGACCGTCTTGGTTGACACGCCTCTGCAACATCACATGGACATCAGGGACAGTGCCTCTGGATTGGCAGACCCGGGTGATAGTCCCTCTCTTTAAGAAGGGGGACCGGAGGGTGTGTTCCAACTACAGAGGGATCACACTCCTCAGCCTTCCCGGAAAAGTCTATTCGGGGGTCCTAGAGAGGAGGGTCCGTCAGATAGTCGAATCTCAGATTCAGGAGGAACAGTGTGGTTTTCGTCCTGGTCGTGGAACAGTCAACCAGCTCTACACCCTTAGCAAGGTCCTGGAGGGTGCATGGGAGTTTGCCCAACCAGTCTACATGTGTTTTGTGGACTTGGAAAAGGCATTCGACTGTGTCCCTCGGGGAAACCTGTGGGGGGTACTCTGAGAGTATGGGGTACCGGACCCCCTGATAAGAGCTGTTCGGTCCCTGTACAACCGGTTTCAGAGCTTGGTCCGCATTACCGGCAGTAAGTAGAACCCGTTTCCAGTGAGAGTTGGACTCCACCAAGGCTGCCCTTTGTCACAGATTCTGTTCATAACTTTTATGGACAGAATTTCTAGGCGCAGCCAGGGCATTGAGGGGGTCCGCTTTGGTGGGCTCAGGATTGGGTCACTGCTTTTTGCACATGATGTTGTCCTGTTTGCTTCATCAGGCCATGATCTTCAGCTCTCTCTGAATCGGTTCGCAGCTGAGTGTGAAGCGGCTGGGATGGGAATCAGCACCTCCAAATCCGAGACCATGGTCCTCAGCCGGAAAAGAGTGGCGTGCCCTCTCAGGGTTGGGAGCGAGATCCTGCCCCAAGTGGAGGAGTTCAAGTATCTCGGGGTCTTGTTCATGAGTGAGGGAAGAATGGAGTGTGAGATCGACAGGCGGATCGGTGCGGCGTCCGCAGTGATAAGGGCTCTGCATCGGTTTGTCGTGGTGAAAAAGGAGCTGAGCCGTAAGGCAAAGCTCTCAATTTACCAGTCGATGTACGCTCCTACCCTCACCTATGGTCATGAGCTATGGGTAGTGACCGAAAGAACGAGATCGCAAATACAAGCGGCTGAAATGAGTTTCCTCCACAGGGTGTCTGGGCTTTCTCTTAAAGATCATCCGGGACGGGCTCAGAGTAGAGCCGCTGCTCCTTCGCATCGAGAGGAGTCAGATGAGGTGGCTCGGGTATTGATCAGGATGCCTTCTGGACGCCTCCCTGGTGAGGTGTTCCGGGCACATCTAACCGGGAGGAGGCCCCAGGGAAGACCCAGGACACGCCAGAGGGACTATGTCTCCCGTCTGGCCTGGGAACACCTCAGGATTCTCCCGGAAGAGCTAGAAGAAGTGGCCGGGGAGAGGGAAGTCTGGGCATCTCTGCTCAAGCTGCTGCCCCCGCGACCCGATCAGATAAGCGGAAGAGGATGGATGGATGAATGTTTTTATTGTCTAAAACTATTTTTTTTTTAGAATTGGGCTGTTCACATGACCAGTTTTTCCATTGCAGTAACCCTAACACCACTTCAATTTTAGGTCTCCAGTCAAAATAAAAGCTTATCTTTTAACTGTTTGAAAACTGAAGTCATGAAGAAAAACCCAAGCAAACCCTGAGAAATTAGGAAAATTCAAAACAGAAATAATTTCAGTTGGAAATCAAACTGGAGTCTAAGCACTGTAGCAGTATTCAAGTACAGGAGCTCACACTAGAAAAAATGGGAGTAACACCAATATTTGGGATATCACTGAAAAATCTGAGTACCAGAAAAAGATTACACACACGAGCATGGGGAGGCCATGCAAATCCCACACAGTGATTCAGAGCCGATACTCTGGAGCATGAGGCAGCAACACTAACAATTGTGCCACTTTGATGTCTACCAATTATTGCTAGTTGAAAAAACAGCAATTTTATAAAAAAAAATGAAAAGTTATGCTAATAAAAGAGAAAAAAATATTTGCTTATGTAAATATACACGGTTCTCACCGCAACAGTCTCTTCAGTATCATAATACCAATGGCCGAATTGTACCCAGCAACATCAAAAATATAGCCAGAAATATCAGTGTATTGCAGGAAGGTACTTGGTACTGGTTGTGCCAGGTTGTAGCTCATTCAATAGAAGGAATAAAATTACAAAGACAATTGCAATAATATTGAAAAAGCAAATGAAAATAAATAACTGTTGATGCCACTTTACACTTGTTTGGCAGATACAGCCTGCGTTTGGCTTTTTGCAGTGCAATTCAGTGATGTTGCATTGTGCAGGTTGAAGTTCTGTTAGCTGTAATCAATTGCTTATTTACTCTCTGGCATATTTGTTGCATATCAAAAATAAAGCAGGATTTATTTGTATTGTAATTATACATCGGCCGGTCATAAAAATCCAATTTGTCCTGTATTCATGGTCAACTTATTTCCATATATGAAGTTTTTTTTTTGGTGGATGTCAAATGAGTCCTGTTTGCAGTGTATATTTATTGTATTAACTAACCTGACAATATTAATGCAATTCATATTTGAATGTTTTTTGGCATGGTTTCAGACAATAGGGTTTTCAAATCACAAAGTGCCTTGAACTCTGATTGAGAGTAAGTAGACAGATTCAGATTTGAAATTACACTTGTTAGCATTTTAGCATACAGATATGAATTTGATTTGTGTTGCATAACTCCCAACTGGTATGACATTACTTTACTAAATCTACATAAAGCTTACTTAAGTATGTATGTTCTATTGCACTTTACAACTGTTCCTTTAGATTTCATTGCAGAGGTAATGTGTGGTGGATTGGCACTCTGTCTATTGCTGATCCTTGCCTTGGCACATGAAGAATCTCTCATATTCCCAAACCACATTTTAAGATATGAACAACACAATGCAAGCCTAACATCCAATGCAGTAGACTACCAACACAGTCACATTTCTGTATCAGCCTGCGACTACAACAACTCGAAGCACCAGCAGCTACAAACATAATACATTATATTTATAAATCAGGAAAAAAAATAGTGGAACACGCATAGGTATGTGGTTTGGACAGGCTCATATAATGTGCCAAGGCTGGAGGCTGAAACTTCAAAGTTGTAGTTCAAATGTAATTTCATTCCAAATAAACCACACTGCTTGTGTAGTACCTCTGGGTTTATCCGAGTGGTGTCTTTAAATCTCCAAGTCTGTGAAAATGGAGAGTAATTGGGCATAACGCAGGTCTTGACATGGCCTTCACTTTCCAGAACTTTATCAAGAATACGGCAAAATCATTAAATGCACAGAAAAGTATTTTTGCACACAATATCAATATACTATTGTAAAAACAGAATGAATGCCAGTTGAAGTACAAATTATATCGTCAATTTGATATAAAATACTCTTTATACATTTCCATTTATTGCTTGAATTTTTTCATTTTTTAAAGTAGAGTTGTTAGGAATCTAACTAAAACAACTTTTGTATTTATCCAAACTTTGAGCTACTATATGGCATATATTCTGCAGTATATAAGACAATATGGAAGAAGTTCACATTTTTCAAATTTTTTTTGTTAGAAAGCAGATGCTGTGAAATCTTCAACTTTTTCTGGCTGCATGGGAGAGACGTTTCTGGACAAACAACCAATCGGACTCTGGAACTATAGAGAGAGAGAGGGAGACTGCAAAGGATGCGTAGTGAGGTACCCAAGAAAATCATGCCTATTGCCTCTGAGAATTATTATTTTGGGACCATTTGCTGGCTTTAAAAATATGCCAGTGTCCGTGATAAAATTTCATTTGGGCTGCCATTGCTGTGTTGCTTACTCCACCCTGACTGTTGTTTGCAGCTGAACTAACAAAACACCTAAAGTAGAACGTTTTTGGAGCTAATGTCATGTTTATATTCAACAGGTCAAATGCAGAATGTAACATTCATTTGTTATAATAGTTGCAACAGTTATTTAAATTGTAAATGAATACGATAGGTATTCCAGAGGTGTGTCAGTAAATTTGTGTGCGTCTGTAAAATAGTTTGGTATAACATTGCAATTTCTGCATTTGTGGACCTCAGAACTCTAAAACAATGTAGGCATGTATGTTATGAAACCTATTTAAGGTTCTTTAAACTGGGTGAAACAGTAAAACATGGGGATTACTGCTGCATCAAATTCATAATAATTATTTAAAGAAGGCTTATTACTGGATAGCAAAGTAACTGATGAGAATTGAAAACTCTCAGGTTTATATTATAATGAAAGTATCAAGTATATGAGTTATTAGATTATTGTGTATATTAGTGTTACAATAAACTTGATTAATGATGTCCATTATTGGAGTAGATGGCAATATTATAAGCATTATAGTCTGTTTAAATTGTTGGATTCTGATTGTTTACTGGACATTTCTTTTATGCTTTTTTCCTCATAAGTATTCTTTTTTTTATTATTCTCAATCGATTGCAGCCCTCAGGTTGCAGATAATGAAGGGACAGTGCAGTTTGATGGAGAGGGATATGCAACTGTGGGACGACCATCCCGCTGGAACCCCAACGTGTCAACAATAATGTTTAAATTCCGGACATTCTCTACAAATGCAATTCTTATGTATTTTGCTACAACAGACCTGGTAAAGACTCTCTGATTTTCACTTTATACTGGTTTGAAGTTTACATTGTTTATATCTTACCAGGTCAACAGTACACCCCAATTATCAAATGTTGACCAATGTTATTGAGTTAAAAGAAATGTTGTTATTGTTTTAGAAAAATGCTTCATGATTAACTTATTGTCTATTATATGTCTGGGTGGAAACACAAAAAGAAATGATTTTTGCAGCTTAGTAACTTATCATATTTTGTTGAACAAAATATTAGGTGTAAAATGTGTTCCCTTGTATTAAGTACACTCTAACTTGGGGCCTGATGTGAGTGCGAAAGTGTGGATACAGAATGCATGTGAGTGACTTCTCCATACAATCAACTGGTGACCAGTTAGTTTTGTGTCTGAAACTGTTAGGATAGATTCCAACTCAACACAAGCCCTAAAATTGTCCTAAGCAAGCATTCTAAATGGATGGATGTTATAACTCTGGTGAGGTGGATTTTTCAGGCATTAATTAAGCATTACACCTTAATAATTTAGAGTTTTCTGTTATCTGCACTTCATAAGTGAACAATTATAGTAAGAAAATAGGAAGGTGAATTACATCATGTTTGACTAACTATGAAATTACTTAATTTTTTTTATTTATGTATAGTACAAAAGAGTAAACAAACAGAAAATTGGATGTAAGAAAAATAATAGAATAAAAAGTTCAAAATTTAGCAGGACGTAATTCTGTTAGAGAAATTAGAAATGTACGTGGAAAAGCCTTTCAGTTCCCCAATTGCAGGCTAGAAGCCCTGTCTGATACTGTGAAGGACTTCTAACCTGAATAAGCAGAAACAAAACAAATGTACTATGGATATGGTATCAATAATTTGTATTACTGGGTTTTATGAAGTTGTGTCAAGAAAAAAAAAACATATTTTCACTTCAATTCAATGGAGAGATCATTTTCATCAATCAGGAAACAGCAATACAAATCTGCACTTTTTAAAATTTTTTAGACAGAGCTTGTAATGTGTTTCTTCTTTCATTGAGTAACAGTCTCACATCAAGAATCAGAACTCAAATAGAATGTCAGGCATTTGGAAGCATTTCAATGCTATTGCACAAGTGAAATTAAAAGAATGAAGTACAAGTAATCAGTTATGTGGTGATCAAAAGAAATGTGATATACTTTAAGAGTGAGCAACAAGGTGGTACTGATGATACCCAGACAGTATGAACAGAGCAAAAATAAATGGAAGACCTTTCAGATTTATAAAGATAAATAGTCAAGAGTTGTAATGTTTCCAATTGGTCTAGAAAAACTGAACAAATACTAACATATAGTTCAGCGCAGTATGCAGATTTGTATAAATCCATCCATCCATTATCCAACCCGCTGAATCCGAACACAGGGTCACGGGGGTCTGCTGGAGCCAATCCCAGCCAACACAGGGCACAAGGCAGGAACCAATCCCAGGCAGGGTGCCAACCCACCGCAGAATTTGTATAAAGTAAAGTGGAAATAACATTTACATACCCTTGTTAAATTCTGCATTTGTGATGTTGTATATAGAATAACCACCAGAATACAAACCCATGCCTAGGATATTTAATAATATAGTGTGTCTTTGTTTATTAAAGCAAAGTATTAATCCAAGTCAAAGGAAAAAACAACTTGTGGTATGTCTTCTTCCTTCTGTACCCTGCAATTACAGTCCAACATCCCATAATCTAGTGAATGCTTCTAGGCTTACTAAGTTCAGTTTGTTGATAGGGCATCTCTTAGCTTTATGTCCTTTCTCTTAGTCAGAATTTTCCCTAGTCATCAAATTTAGGGTTCCTCTTATAACAATGATACCTAACACTTGGCTGGAGGTCCTCCTGCTGAGCTTCCAGAAGTGAAGTCCCAGCAATTGTTCTGGTTATTCTGGCTTTTTATCCAAGCATCAGGCAAACTGTAACTGGAAGACTTGAGTGTCTGATCTTAACGTGTACAAAATGCTCCCAGGTACTTCCAGCTTCTGACCGTGTCCTATTGTAGACATCCTGGTTAGGAAATGGGGGCAGAACATTGTTTGAGGCATCTGGAGTCCCTCTCCTGTCTTCCTAGTGTCTTCCCTCTGCACTCAGCTCAGATGTCACAAGGGGAATGAGTAAACTGACAAATGCTGTAGCAACTCTGCCATCACTCAATGAGCAAAGAGTGTCACCCCCACATTTTCACATAAAGCAGAGTTCAGCTACATTGTATAAAGGTAATTTAGTAACTTACTCTAAAGACAAATCTTTCTTTATTGCTGCAGTGAGGCAACGGAGCAACAGATGATTGCCTGTGCCCCTTGTTGAAATTCCAGAACCATTGCAGTTTGATCAGCTATATTATAAACAAGTATGAAATAAAAATAAACATGCATTTAATGTTCTATTTATGACACTTCATTCTGCAAAATTTCTGACATCAACAGTTATTTTAATGATTATGTTAGCGTATTTTTAATTGTGAATTTCGCTCTTATTTAATTCACCTAAGCTTTAGTATTTCTTATTCATCATAGTCTAGTGTTTCCTACTTTAGTACATGTTTATGTTTCATTTTGGTTTTTTTTTTCATAGAAAGTGCTGATACTGTAACTAGAGTGTCAATTAACCAGAATGAAGTAGAGATGTCACTGTCTAATGCATATATATCCTAATGACATGATGATGGAGCACACAATACAAACAGAATGGTAGCTGACAATGAAAGTAAAGACACCTGTGAGATTATTATTTTATGTCTAAATGACAGCAGGCCTTTCTGCCAGTTATGTGTACCATCAATCAGTTAGCATTTTAATCCTACTTTATTTTTACTTTAAGTGCCATCCTTCTACTTGACATTTATGTATTGTTTGACACATAATGTGATGTCATTTAATTGTTGTGCTGATGGTTGTAAGCTTTTAGTTTAAAAGGGTAATTAAGGGGGTAATTAAAATAAATGAAAGTATCAATCAGGAAAATGTATGTTTCAGCTGTGTATTAATTGAATAAGAGCTTAGTAGCAAGACAAACCAACAGAAATGCACCTGCAGTAGGACAATGGTGCAGATCAGCTGAATGAAACACCTTTATTAACAATCAGAGTTATACTTAAAGAGTATTGACTCTTTACTTTTAAAGGGTCAAGTACTATATACATTTATCTTTGAGAATCTACAGTAAGTTTGAATAGGGACGCAATAGATAATATTTTGACTTTTGTCATATTAGCAGCTGAACAAAGTTTCAACATTCAAGCTGATTGACTTTTATTACCTACTCTCAGTGTCTTTATATTGCATTCCACATGTTGAATAGTGCACTGACAGAGCATTTGGAGTACCGCAATAAACCCACACAATTATTTCTTCCTTTTTTAATAGAAAGACTTCATGAGTATTGAGCTAAATGATGGACGTATCAGAGCCAGTTTTGACCTTGGCTCGGGTACAGCATCTGTAATCAGCACACAGCGGCACAATGATGGCAAATGGAAGTCGTTGACCCTCTCAAGAATTCAAAAGCAAGGTAGGTTTCTAAGTCAATGAAAACATTTTTTTGAACAAAGGAAAGTGCTCTTAGGTGTAATGTGAATTAGCATTAAATTAATTGCTGCGTATTACTCACTTGGCCAGATAAACTTTTCTCTCATGCTGTGGTTTTAGCATTTTATATTATCTGTTTTTCTGTATTTTTGTCAACACATTCTGAGTAAATGTAATTTAAATTAGGACCTTGACTTTGTATGGCAGGTATGTTTAATGTGATCATCTAATCGCAACTGTTTTTCTTCAAATAGGACTGGAAGTCCATGACTTTAAAATGTACTGCATTTTATATAAATCATGAAGTTTTCTAATGCTAAATTTGCGATTTTACATTAATGATTTTTTACTGCTGGCAAAGTCCACAATCAGTAGATTATCTAATCACTAAATGTTGTTTACATTTTTATTTGTGTTTCATCTGTACTTTATATATTCTTTAAATAAATGATGGAATAACATATGTCACAATACAGTGTTGCTCAATGTTGTTGCCTTATTAATGGCCAGCCAGATGTAGTTGTTATTAAATACAGATGAATATTTTACAAAGTCTAGGGATCTGCTTCAGGGCTATGCAATCAAGAGACTTAAAAGAATAATAATGAATACAATATTGATTTATCTTGTGATGTATTATCTTAAAAAGAAAATGAGCATGAGGTATTTTAATGAAAAATGTAATGAGTAATATGAATGGAATTTCTCATTGTTTTTTCTTCCACACTTAGCTAATGTGACGATAGTGGATATAGACACTAATCAGGAAGAGAAAATGGGCACTGTTTCTGGAGGAACAAATTCTGGCCTCAATCTTAAGGACAATGAGAAGATTTACTTTGGTGGTTTACCATCTTTAAAAAGCGTCAGGTATTGTCAACTATGTGCATGTGTTACTGTATCTCGGCCAAATTATTACTGGAGGGCCTGGACAGAATTCTGACTTAGCCAAATTTGTGGAACATTGTTTTTTTATTATCTGTTTATATAAGGAACAAAACATAATAACAAAACACAACCCAATCAAATTAAAATAGCATAGTATAATAGTATGTTCCAAAGATGCCCCATAAATGTCAGCAGTCAACCCCCACCCAGTAAAGAGAGCTTTACAACTAGAGAGCCCCATTAAATATGGTTCTTTATATATGTTAAAAAAATAAAAATAAAAAAGATTTAGAACTAAACTCAGCACGTTTACTATTACGTTAATGAGTTCTTGTAGAGTTCTAAATTGTCTGATTAGAATATAGAACATTACTTTCCCATTGAATTTTACAAGGTGGATTGGGATCGCTCCATTGAAGAAAAATAAGCCTTTATGCACATCACACTTTTATCCCATCTGGTAATACTCCAAATATTGCTGTTAGGACATTATAGGAATAGTTTTAAATCCAAGTTGATCTTTCCCAAAGTGTGGGTTGTGGCCCCCTGTGGAAATCGCCATATTGATCTAGGGAGGGTTGCAAGGGTTTTCAACATAAGTTACAAAAAGAATTGTTTGATTATTTAGTAAAATAGGTCACACTGACATGTTATTGTTTTTTTTGTAATGCAATGTGCTTGTTTTTCGGCAACTGTTTTCTCAAATATGTGCGCTGTATTTGAAACATTGATGATTAATTCATTTTTAAGTTTAAATTTCTGTATTTCATTTTAATTGCAGCCATAGATGAAAAACTTTGCTTGCATAAATATGATGTTGCAAATGGTATCAAAAATTGTAAAGCCCCTGTTGAAAGCTTGGGATAGCCTTGCTTTTTTTTCTCCAAAACTGGTTCACACTTTGCAAGAAAAATTCAAGTTTCTACATTCTATCTGCCGATATTTCTTTCTATCTGATGAAATTTTTCTTTCATATTTGTTGAAACTGTGGCCAATTCAATAGAGTTTTGTAAAGAAGGATTCTGTATGTGATTAATGTTGCTGTTTTGCATTTCTTCTGGAAAATATTCCAAAGACTCTTGTTTTAAATGTTGCAAACTTAGTTCCATATTAGAAAATATGTGTTACATCTTTCGTAACATGCATGGCTACTTCTTCTATAATTTGTTCAACACATTGGAATGAATCTAATTTCTTTTTTGCAAGTGAAGTAAGATCATTTCCTTTATAAATCCATTGATTCTGTCTCTGTCTGATATTATATTAACATTATGGTCTTCCAAACTTTTATTCAGAGTGCTCAAATGTTCACAAATATCAACAAGGTAAACTCATTTAAGTAGCCAAAGTGGATGGCAGAATAACTTTGCATATTCCAATTTTTCATTCCACAGGTAGATCAGAAGTCCTACTCACATCTGAAAATCTCTTGTTAACATCTTTTCTCTTGATAGCTGTTTTACTTCTGTGTGGTAAAAAAGATTTTTGTATTATGAACCCATTTCTTTGCATATTTTTAGGACGATCTAAAGTGTTTTTCCTTTGATAGAGTTTATCACATTGATGACAGTTTTTAAAATGCGATTATGATCAGAGGATACAGATTTTGATATTGAAACAGTGACACCATATAGCACAGGGCATGATCACTTTCAGTCTTGTAAAGAGTCCACTTTGACACCCCATTGTTGCTTTGTGACTGTCAGAGTAAATGACAATGCATTTTCTACAACTTATATTTTATGCTCTGCATAAAATGTCAAATAAACACTTTCTAGTAGTGTTAGTTTCTAGTGGTTTGCCAAACGATGTATCTTCCTGTACCGCATTCTCCGAATCATATTGTATGAAAACTACAAATTGTGATTAGTTAGAAATATCTGTAGATTTATCCACTTGCAGTGAGAAGAATGTGCTCCTTTTAATTTTTTCAGTTTAGTCACTAATATCTTCTGCTATAGTACACATTCTTCTTTTAATTGTATTATTGCAGTGAGGTATAGTCTTTTCAGCTTCTTTTTCTCCAATTATAATTCGGACCATGTCAACAGCTGATGGTAAAATCATATTATCAGCAATTGTATGTGACTTGCAACTCAATAACTTGTTAATAATGTTTTTTCGTTAACAGTAGACAGGCAAGTAAACTTTGCTTGTTCTTTATGATGAGTTTATAGTTTTGTTTTGTAGAATTCTAATATCTTGTCTTTGTTGTATGGATTTTTTGTTTTTAAAATTCAAAGTAATCTTGGTGGCTTCATACTTTCTTGTGATAGCATTTCACTTTAAACTACCCACTGCGGTTTATTACTAGAAATAATGGTGAATCCATACATGAGATTTTTTCCTGTACAGTCTATTTTTCATTTATTATGATAGCATTTAGAATTAGAATACACCAATGGTCTTTTCAAAAACATTTTCAAAGTTTCAATTAGTTTCAATTCTCCAGTTAGTTTGCCATATTTATGAGCACATGAGTACACTTATAATGCCAGTTTGCTGCTGTCAGATTTTCAGAAGATTTTCATACTAATTAGCAGCAATGTAATGAAACACAAATCATTATAACTTGCTATTAGGCAACAGTTACTGAGACCCAACTATAATAATAATAATAATTCTTTGCATTTATATAGCACTTTTCTCACTACTCAAAGTGCTCAGCAGTTGCAGGTTAAGGGCCTTGCTCAAGGGCCCAACAGAGCAGTGCCCCTACTAGCATTTATGGGATTTGAACCGGCAACCTTCCGATTGCCAGTGCAGATCTCTAGCCTCAGAGCCACCACTCTGCCTAACTATGTTTACTGTTCTAATAATTGGGGGTCGTGGAAAAATTCTTACCCAAAAGGGGGTTGTGCTGTCAAAAAGTTTGGGAAGCACTATCCTGAAGGTGTTTCCAATATTTTTGACCACAATGGGTTAAGTGCAGGATATTCCCAAAACCTATGACTTAGTAATAGAGGCGCCAAATGACATCTCCATCTCCCAATTGGATCTTGTCTTAGATAGGTAGACAATTGCAGACATAATATGTAAACAATCAAAATCTTTAGTTGAATTATCACTAAATTGTACTTTATAAATTTCTGAATTACATCCCTTTTCTGAAATATTAAATAATAGATCCCTTTTCTATCATTCTCAAAGATCATTAAGGGGTATGTTCCTTAACTTGTACTCTAAAGATGCTGTCTGAATCTTTATCCAAACTATCCAGTCACCTCAAGGACAGATAAAGCTGAAGGATGAGGAAAGTTGAAGTTGAGTAGGTTGCTTTTAATAAATTTTCTTATTTGTATATAGGTATTTGTATAAAGTGTATTGCTGGAAGATTAAAGGTAGATCTTAATAGTTCAAAAGATGCAAATGTCTTAACAATATAAAGCTCTGTCACAATCCTATCAACTGCCATAGACTGAATGCAGCATAGATTAAAGAAGAATACAATACGTGTTTATCACATATGGGGCAATGCTGGGTGATTCAAAAAGGCTCATCCAATTTCAAAGTGCCATATTTTTACAACTGTAAGGCACCTAGGAACCAATTACATACCAATTGAAAGAGGGGGTCATAGAGTTTCTGAATGTCACTGGAAGATGGCTCCCTTCAGTCTGCGAGGAGATGAGCATTTCTCAACAACTAGCTTCCTCATTGCTGGATTGGCTGTAGAAGAGCCCACAATTTGGCACTCCACTTCTAGCCCCCAAGATCACCAGATCTCACGCCGTGTGACAGTTTTTCTTGGGGTATGTTAAGGATTCTGTTTATGTGCCACCACTCCTAACTACACTGGATGATCTCTGAAATTGCATTGAAGAGCCATGAGTACAGTGATATCCGACATGGTCAATGGAGTATGGGATGAATCTGACTATCGCCTTGATGTTGTCCATACAGCTGGAGGAAGTCATATTGAGCACTTGTAAAATTACATAATAAACTTTATGCTCACCTAAACCATTTACAATTTACTGCATTGTCCTATAATCATTTACAAGTGGAATAAATCATTTTGAAATCAGATGAATCTTTTTTAATCACCCTGTGTAGGAGCTTTTCTGCTTTAAAATGTGTCTGATATTGCTTCCATATCTTTAGTAAATGCTGAACAAATGTGTTGCTGATAAGTTGAAGATAATTATTGTTGGCTAGAGCACAAACAGTGTGTGAAAATAAGATTAAGAGCAAAATTTCCGCGGCTAACCAAGTAAGAATAATTTCATGGTTTTCCTACAGTTTACATTTTTTTGTTGAACAGATGTTTGTAACTCAGTAATTGAAATGAATATTAAATAGTGCCATGCCTACTTCAGCTTTAAATCTATGTAGCCTTTTGATGCTTGGCCATTTTGAAGTCAAGGAATGTTATGTTTCAGTTCAGCCCAACTTCGTAAAAAGTGATTTGTTGATCTACAGAGATGCTTTGAAAGAGACATAGAGGCGTAGGAAGCATATTAATGTTGACAATATAGATTCTTTTGGCTAAACTAAGATGGAGGGAGGTCTATCAATTACCAGTTTGATTCATATTTTCTATTGTATTAACAAAATCGTATTTAAGGAGGTCTTTGTTCCTTGTAATATGAAGCAAAGCAGTAAAATTGAAGATGACCTTGCTTTCTCAAAAAACAATTTACTTGAGAATTACAGTACATTTTTTTAAAGAACCAAGACATTAACTACAGATTGTTTACCCCTCTATGCATATCTGATTTAGTGGGTCCATTGTTATTGTACCCTTTCTCTGTGGTGTTTACGATTATTTTCATTTTTTTCTTTTATCCACTGCCAAGACCTAAGCAGTGCAAAGATGTCAATTTCACAAATACTGCATGAGAACAATCTGAAATAAGCATCATGATATGAGGTGACCTACTTTGGCTTATGCAGTCTTGTATTTTATATTTGAAGCCACGGGGTAGTGCTTTCAGGAACAGGTAGCAGGCCACCTACTCTATTATTTGGTAGGGCTTGTTCTCATGTGGCCATAACCACTGCCCTACCATTGCCCATAAGGACCTGGCTTGTTTATGCGTCGGCCGCTCTGGGTCGAACCTCCACTTTCTCACTTTAGACACCTGCCAGTCTGGGGTACCCCTAGGTGAAAATCGGGGCTCTGTTTTCAAAGGGAGGCAGGCACTCTCCTCCGAGAGAGCATAATAAGCCCCTTTTGCCTCCCGCAACCGGAGCAGCCCAATTCTGTGAGCCCCTCCCACAGACTCCCTGAACCATGGGACACCCTCCCCGCCTGAAAACTCGGCCACGGTATGCTCCCACCTGGGTACGTTGCAGGTCCTGTCCCCTTCTCTTCCGGGACCTTTCCATCCTGCCGACTACGCCAATGTCGCAAAAACCAGACATAAGAATCATTAAAAGGTTTGGGGCAGCCACCAGTATATTGGTATCCTGGCTGCAAAGTTGCAAAATGTATAACAGCACTGATGTGCACAAAACCGAGTCCAAAACAGAACTGAGGGAATAGGGAAAAGGTGGAGGCTTTTAAAGGGGAAGACAGGAAGTGAAGTCAGATGGGTCGGGCTCTTAAGCGTCTTCAGCCATAGGCTCGAGCCCGGACGTGACATCAAAGGGGCCAGAGCTGACAAGATCTTCCTTCATAGGCTCGAACCCAGAAGTGACGTCAACAGGGCCATGTGGAATCTCCCGTGGATGGTGTGCAGGAAAGTGAGAAAAAGAATCAGTGCACTCTGGCATATCCCGGTTTGACTCAGAATTGCCCTTACTCAAGCCCTTCAGCTGCCACCCATGCTCACGTGTGTGGCAACCCATACATTCTTTTAATACTCTGATGCTTTTAAACTCGCGGTCTCCACTTGAAGTCACATCACCTACTGGAATTTGTCTGATTTTATCCTAAGTGCAAAGTGGAATTATGGCCCTGATGGTATTAGATTTTTGACAGTTCAGTGATGGCCAATATTCTTGTGTCATTTGTGCAGATCTTGGTTTGTGGTAAACAACCCATTTATTATTTTAAAATAAGAAGAGATAGAGCACATAAAGGTTTTTGAGAACATCTGAATTTCTTCAGAGGACAAGTTGTGGTTGTGCTAAATTTCCATCACTGAGGCCTGTTGTACTTAAATAGAAAGGAGCATGAAAGGATAATAATAATAATTCATTAAATTTATATAGTGCTTTTTCTCAGTACTCAAAGCGCTATCCACACAGGGAGGAACCGGGAAGCGAACCCACAATCTTCCACAGTCTCCTTACTACAGTCTCCTGTGCCACCTGTAAGGATGTTTCCATCTGGTCTTGAGACAGAGATGGAATAAGCGGAGGGACCCTTTCTAGTGGCATACAAGTAGGCAGTAGAGTGGGTGGGGTCACTGTATGTTTTCTGTGGAGTGGACAGACAGAGAGGTCATTCTACTGGCATCTTTGACCAAAGATTCTTTAGTCCTCTGAAACCTGGACAATGATCACACTCCAGACGATGTTCTCTGTTTAATTAGCTTAACTCTTTTAATGAGTGCACTTCATGCTTGCAGATGCTATTAATTTCTTGTTGTGAATGTTCTCAATTGCAGTGCTTAAAATGCCAAAAGCAAATTAACAGTGCCAATATTGAATATTAAGAAAATGAAATGCAACACTAAATACCTTTTGTATATTAACATACTCCGGGTCAGCGTCATGGGGAAACAGCGCCTGTGCTGACAACTACAGAATCAAGTCAATAATGGATGAGACTCTAGTTTATTACAAAACATACTCACCTCAGCACTTACCACATTTATATTTAGAATCAACCCACCATGATGAAGGCACCACATATTAATATGTTTACCCATTCTTGGGCATTTCAATCCATTACACATTGGAGGAAATTGTTTTACATTTTGTTCTGTTCATCCATCACTTAAATGTGAGAAACCTGTATTTCTACTTCAGTCACTCTGCAGCTGCAAATTAACAGAACAAATGTAGCAAATTTGTGGTATCTTTTCAAAATGAACCCCTACGTTAATAGTT